>NC_085030.1:5576421-5649737 GCF_963692335.1 Osmerus eperlanus | reverse complement strand
GCATAACAAGAGATACACGTCACAGCTAGGGACAGGGAGCTTAACAGGCTGTCAATGATTCTACATTCACACAACATGGTGCTCAAAGGATGAACAGATTTCATACTTCACTGGAATCATGGTTCCTGAAGCAGAACCCGACTGGCCAACGACGTGCTGTTTGGGGTAGCCCCAGTCTCCTTCCAACTGAGAAAGGAGACTGACGACACGATGAAGTGAGATGCAAAGGAGGAGAGACAAGATAAAGAGTAAATCCCCCAAGAGCCATGGAGAGGAGCTCTCGCCCTGCCCCTCTCTCCCTCCCTCCCTCTCTCTCTCTCTCCCTCTCCCTCTCCCTCTCTCTCTCTCTCTCTCTCTCTCTCTCTCTCTCTCTCTCTCTCTCTCTCTCTCTCTCTCTCTCTCTCTCTCTCTCTCTCTCTCTCTCTCTCTCTCTCTCTCTCTCTCTCTCTCTCTCCCTCCTCCCTCCCTCCCTCCCTCCCCTCCCTCCCTCCCTCCCTCCCTCCCTCCCTCCTCCCTCCCCTCCCACCCTCCCTCCCTCCCTCCCTCCCTCTCCTCTCTCTCTCTCTCTCTCTCTCTCTCTCCCTCTCTCTCTCTCTATCTCCCTCTCTCTCTCTCTCTCTCTCTCTCCTCTCTCTCTCTCTCTCTCTCTCTCTCGTCCTCTGCATTCCCTTGGCTATTGGACAAAGCCAGAGGAATTCTCGAGTGGCCTTGGTAAATCTAACATTGAGTTTAACAGTGGCGGAGCCCCGCCGCACATGGACACAACTCAGCTCTGGAGAAGGGGGGAGGGGGGTGTTCATGCCCCCCTCTCTGGTCAGGCTACAGGGTTCCAGTGACTAAAGGGTAATTAAAACAACTGGACATGTTTTCTTTTTCAAAGGGCCACTGCGCTGCAGCTAGTGAGACCAGGGTGGTGCTTCTCTCTGCCCTCACCTCAGTGACCGTGACACAGTGTGGGGAGAGCTTCGTCAAAGCTGCTTTATACAGAGCCCGGAGATATAGCACATCGATAACAAGCTCTGTTACAATGTGAACATGTTACAATGGACAAAGTGTTGATATCGAACCAAAACACCCACCCCAACTGAGATTCTCCACACCCCCAGGTTTGAAGGACACTTCATTGGAGACAGTTTTATGATTTTCTTTCCGTATTCACCACTATGATACAACCATTATCTCCAGTCAAATGCACAGTAAACCGTAAACTTAAGAACAAGCAAAGTTTAGGCACATTGATGCATGTCATTTCACATTTGAGAAAAGATGGGGGAGTCGAAGACGAAGACTAAAACCGAGACCTAACCTAGTGTTGCTCCAGACAGTGTCTTCTCTGCCTCTACGGGTTAAAAGCACAGGCAAGCAGAGACCCACAGAGAACGTACCGGAGCATTTGTCAATGTATGTGCCAGGACTGGACTTCAAACCTGTACAGTTTGTATCTAATCATCAAGTATCTAGAATGATCTTACACATTCTCACGTTGAAAAAACAAACAAATGATGTATGTTACATATCTACATACAGACGGGTGATGGGTTCAATACTGTGAAGAATACAAGAAGATAGCGCACCATATAATCGACAGTATATCAGCATTGCATATGGCGACTATATTTATACATGTTCATAATAAATATAGATAGGTATATTTCTATGTACATTTTGATATTTTAACATTGCATAAAGAATGAAATAAATAATACAAATATAATCAAATCTTACCATATGTCCGATTTGAGAAATGCTATATTAGAGCCAAAATAAATCTAACACTTGAAATAACAACGATAAGAATATTATTCAACGATAGACATAGTAAAACAACACAAAACTTGGCCTACAATCTGGAGTAACAACACAAGCTACACCACATTTACCCATTTACCCTGCAAGTTTAGCATTTGGGACTGCTGGAATGACGACAGAGGTGAGGCTTCAGGACAGGAAAGGTGGGCTCTGTTTCTCTTTCTGCTCAGTCTGTGTGTGTGTGAGAGTATGTTGCTCTGTGTGCATGAGCGTGTCTGGTGGTCATAGTGATTGGGGGTTGTGAGGCGGGGTGGTCGAGGGAGGAGGTTGTGTGGGGGGGGGGGAGGGCATGTTTTCCCGCTCTTTCACCTCCGGATGTCCGTCGCCTCGGGGTCCTCCTGCTCGGACACCAACCCCACGTCGGGGACCTGGCGTCGGGGGCTCTGAGCGCGGGAGCGGGCGTGTCCGTTGAAGACCCCCTTGACGGGCTTGTCCTTCTCTCCCTGCCGCGGCGGGCGGGAGTTCTCGGGCTCGGGGTGCGAGGGGGCGGGGCGCCGCTGGTCCAGGGAGGGGGGAGGGGGGCTGGGGGGCGAGGCGAGGGAGGTGCAGAGGCTCAGGCTGTCGCACAGCGCCCCCCAGTTCTGCTCGCACTGCAGCCGGACGCTCCGCGTCAGCGCCTCCTTGACCTCCTCGCCACAGCTCAGCAGAATGTTCACCAGCTCACGTACGGACTACACAAACACACACAAATACGTTGATTACATACAATGCCATTAATGACATTCATCCTTCGTGTGACGACCGTTCTACCTCCATCTCTCTTGCTCCCCTGGACCCAGCGACAGTTAAGACAGAGGACAAGTTGAGAGGAACACAGACGGAGGCAGAAGGACAGACACGGTCGAGAGAGTGACAGAGATGGAGGGGGGGGGGGGGGGGGGAGAAAAAGCAAGTGGGTCTTTGAGTGAGCGGCCGGGGGGAGGGGGGCTTCTCCTCACCCTTTGGGAAAGAGGTCCTGGAAGTGGATCATGTCCACCATGACGTTGACGTTGTCCTTGGCGGCGGAGCAGAGGTTGTGTTTGATGTAGCACTCCTTCTGCAGCTGGAACACCATCTCCTTGATGGCCAGGCACTTGCGGCTGATGCAGCTGAACTTGTGGCGCAGGCCGTGGGCCATGCACTTCAGGGCGTCCTTGATGAAAGACTTCCCCTGCAGACGCACACACAGGACGGACCCGACCCCGTTAGGAGGCAGGCGGGCGGGGGAGGGACGGAGGGGAGGGCTCACTGGAATTCCGTATGCCTCAGGCCCAGTTAGTTTGTCACACTGCTTGTCATCGTCATCCCAACTATGTTTAGGTGAGAGGGAGACAGCTCGTTCCAGGAATGTGAGTGTGTGTGAGCGAGGGCATGTGCCAGCGGTTATGGCTCACATGACTGTGGTGTGCTATGTTGACAAACCAGCATTATTCCACGATCGTGATTTTTTTTTTTTACTCCTAAACGTAACCCCTCATTGGGCCTGCTCTCATGTCACCCATGTCCCTCTATGACCTGAGCATGATAGACATTCTGAGAGTAAGTCAGGCTTGGCCCTGGCCCTGAGAGGCCGAGGCCTGAGCCTTCTGTACCCTTATGAAAGAGGAGCAGGCTGGGCACGGAGCCAGCTGGCTTGCCCTGCCCCTGGTCCCCAGGGGAAAGGGATGTGAACGCCATGAGAGAAGGACACAGACTGGGCTACACTGTGAAGGTGTTCATAGAACCCACACACACAGTATAGATGTATTAACATGTACTGTACACTAACAGTACATATATTAACATGTACTGCACACTAACAGTATAGATGTATTAACATGTACTGTACACTAACAGTACATGTATTAACATGTACTGAACACACACAGTATAGATGTATTAACATGTACTGTACACTAACAGTGTTAACATGTACTGAACACACACAGTATCGATGTATTAACATGGACTGAACACACACTGTATGTCTTACCTGGGAGTCGAATTTGCCAGCATTGTGGAGGAAGGTCATGCAGATCTCTTGCAGTCCTCGGATCTCACATGAGTTGTTCTCAAAGCACTCAAACACACCACAGCCAACATCCCCCGCGTTCACTAAACAGTGCTGGATCTCAGCTGGAGAATGAGAGACAGAGAGAGACAGGAAGAGCAAGACAAAGAGAGAGAGAGACAGGAAGAGCAAGACAAAGAGAGAGAGAGACAGGAAGAGCAAGACAAAGAGAGAGAGAGAGAGATCATTTTCATGCCTCAATGTATAACAAATGCTGAATCACAGATCGGAAGAGGTTGAGGGGGGCAGGGGGGCGGGGGGAGGGGGTACGCTTAGGCATCTCCTTTCCGTCACTTGTAACTAGGATGCGTCGATGACACCCGCAGTGGAATGGTCCAATCATACGGTACAGGCCCACAGGATATCATCCAAAAAGTATCTCTCTGCGTTAAACGTGCAGCACATTATCACCAGAGAAAGAGAGAACAAGAGAGAGAGAGAGAGAGAGAGAGAGAGAGAGAGAGAGAGAGAGAGAGAGAGAGAGAGAGAGAGAGAGAGAGAGAGAGAGAGAGAGAGAGAGAGAGAGAGAGAGAGAGAGAGAGAGAGAGAGAGAGAGAGAGAGAGAGAGAGAGAGAGAGAAATTAAGTGGGTTTAGAGCGAGACAGCCGACAAAAAATTTGGAAGACAGAGATTACGGTGTCACTCTGACTGCGTCAAAACCCTCTCCTGCATTGCCTGCTGTGGAGATGGGATGGTGCATTGCAGATACAGCTTTGACTACATGTGGAGGAGAGACACACTCGAGGGTTCCTCCATGGTCTGTGGAGGAGTGTCCATCAACAAGGGTCTGTTGGCATGTTGGTGTAGCATGTGTGTGTGTGTGGGGTTAAGGGTTGCACAAGATAAAAAAAGGTTAGGCTTGACCATTGCATATCTATTCTCCATCAATGAACAACCCCCCCCCCCTTATACACTGTTAAGCTGGTAAGACCTTTCAGAAGCAAAGAGAGTGGAGGTGATTGAGCCAGTGGTCATTTCACTGAAGTGAGAGAGGTGTGGAAGGCGGAGCGAGGCTGTCCAGGGCTGAGGACAGTCCCCTGGCTGAGGACAGTCCCCTGGCTGAGGACAGTCCCCTGGCTGAGGACAGTCCCCTGGCTGAGGACAGTCCCCTGGCTGAGGACAGTCCCCTGGCTGGCCTCCCTGTGCCCTCAGCTGTCCTCTAAAACCACTGCAGCAAAGGACGACAGGAATAAAACTAATGATAGAGACCAGAAATGACGGAGCAAAAATCTAAGAAAGTCTTGCCTGGGACATCTAATTGCAGTCTGACTGTTGTATTTTCATAGTTGTTCTCCAGATCCTAGAGGTGGGGTTGAATCTCAGGCCAGGTCAGGCCAGCTATTATTACAATGTTGAGCATTTTTTACAAATGTTGTGATGACGCCTATGGAAACTGTGTTGTTGATTCATGCTGTTGATAAACACAAACAATTAAAATGAGACGAGTGACACACATTACCCTAAACAAATTCGATTTGCATTGCCAAGTTTTGTCAGGGAGGGCCACCACTGGAACTTCCATTTTTATGCATTTGATTAAATGCATGCCGCTCAGGGTCAATGCAAATAGCTATTTTATTTGAGAAATGATGGTTGTCAACAAGGGACCTCTGTCGGGGGTGTGGGGTGTGGGGAGGAGGGAGCGAGGGAGCGAGGGAGAGAGAGAGGACTATGTAGGCACTGAGTTGAACTTCAGTGCGCAGGAAAAGTGAGCCGCTGTCGGCAATGCTTGTGTTGGCATTTGTACGGGAATGTGCTTGGATCGTACGAGCTGGCCGCAACGTGCATTGAATTACACAGTGGTGTGACCGACTGAGCAACTGTGAAACATTCAGCGCTGTCCCCATTTCGCGACAGGCAAACCAAATAGAGATATGCAGGAACATTAACTTTATATGGTAAAATCTTCAAAAATAGATCTTATTTTGATAACTTGCTGCAAACTCTTATAGCCCATTGGCTTCGGCCTTAATAGACACAGATCCAAGATGATAGAGGAGATGGAATGGAATTATAATTAGCAATGCCAAAGCTGCATTTAATGCAAAACACAATGTTATGTGGGTTGTGTTGTAAAATGCTCAAGCTTATGGCAGAAAAAAAACTTTAACCTTAAACACCTTCAACACACACACACGCAAAATGGGTGGTTATCCTAGACCTACTGGGTAGGCTATGCAATGGCACCTATCCTTATCTTGTGCCGTACTAAAACATTTAATTTATATCTGCAAATGTTTACAATATATATATATATATCTTTCTATTTAGAAAACGCAATCTTGCAAAAACAAAGCACAATATTTACATTGATAAACGTTATTGAACAGCCTGAGAATATGGATTGATCAATGTCTCAATTAATTTAGTTCCAGGGGGAGCACGTGCACACACAAGTCCGTTTGCAATGACATCGTTATAGAAATGTGTGTGAGAGTGAGCTGATAACACACACACACACACACACACACACACACACACACACACACACACACACACACACACACACACACACACACACACACACACACACACACACACACACACACACACACACACACACACACACACACACGCACACACATACAGAGCCTCGAGCCACTTTCCACAGCACGTTAGTCATGTCATGTATTTACAATTGTACAGCCTACCTATGGCTCTACCTACCTGTGTTCTGTAGAGAAAGACGTCCTTTCTGGCTTGCCGGTTTTTCTGGCGGGTTGTCATGAATGTCCATATTATCCGTCTCCACTACTTGCTCAAAAACTGACAAAACCAACAGCGCTATTGCCAATTTGACCAACATTATATCTGCAAGGAGCAAGGCAGACCTCTGAAAAAAACAATGATCCACTTCTTTATGTGAACACGCCGCTTACCTTTCGCCTAATTATTGTGTCGTGGTTGCCTAGTCTGCGGGCTGGGCTGGGAGTGAGAGCGGAGACGGGAGGGATGCTGGCTATATTTCCCGGAGCGCGGGTGTCAATTTTGATGAAGGAGTTAAGCAGGTGTTGTCAGTCGGGCTTCGCGACCAATCAGCGAAGAAGACATCCACGTCCAAGGTTTAGGGGAGTGTCTAGTGAAAGTCCCGTCTTGCCATAAAACTTAAGTTGTAAAAATGTTCGTGGCTTTTACAAGTATTTGTGTATGTATGAAAAACTTAAGTCTACTTTGGCGGAAAATAATTGTTGTAAGCAAACTAAAGAAAACACCTCGAGTGTATGATAGGCCTAGTTAGTCCAGGCCTTTACGATGATATTACATGACAGGAGTCAACACCTGAGCAACATGACAGTCAGTTATATCATTCTCAGGCATTGCTTAATGTTCGAAGTGAGTTTGGGAATCTTGTGATTTCAACTAATGTTTGCCAATAGGCGACTAGGGCAAGCAGATTTTAACTGTCTTGTTAGCTAAAACCGCAGCCACAATCTACAGTGATGGCAAATACAGAAAATACAGTCAGAGAGCAAAGAAAATGAGCCAGAAGTATACATTATGATGAGACTGGTGAGTCTTCTCCCCGACAAGTAAGCTGACTGTGTGTGTGTGTGTGTGTTAGTCATCTGTTCCAACTTATAGCCTATAAAGTTATTTTTGCAAAGCTGGCATACGGTGGCATGCAGATAGAGACATACATATAGTTGTTCAAACAAACCAATAAACATATTTTGTACTTAAGTGTTGATGCTGTCAAACCCCCAAAAAAGGCTGCCTTCTGATGGTAAGGTGTACAAATGTGCCAAGACTCGAGAGAGGAGAGGTGGAAGAGAGACGGAGGGGATAGGAAAAAGGAGGAGAAGAAAGAATAGGACAAAGAGGGGAAGAGAGGAGACCAGGAGATCACAGGAAAGCATAGAAGGGGTGGTGGGATTGGAGGGAGGAGAGGAAGAGAACAGAGGAAAGGAGGACGGGGCTGCATCCACATAACTGGTAATAGTTGGCAGAGATAGCATCATTTTAAAGCCAGCACATTTGGGACAGTGTAGGAAGATGAGCACATTTTGTGTCTGTATGTATGCCAAATAAGTAGTCATGTTACATTTGTTATTTGTAAATACATATTGAATGAAAATATCTTGTCTGATGGATGGATTTCAAACATTGCTTATTCTAACCTACATTACCGAACCATGCGCATCCTACACGGAGTCGTTCAATTTGACAAATACAACCACATCTCTTAATTTGTAAACTCTGTTGAATCTTCTGTTAGTTCTAAATATATCAACAAATGCAGTTGTATATTATATTTTGGCTCAGGTTGGTCGGTATAGGAAGCCAGGCTATATTTAAAGAAACCTCAATTAGGTCCACATTAGGGAGACCAAATCTGGACTGTCGCCTTTTAATTGTTGACCAAAGTTATGAGAATGCCCTGACTCGCAGATAATTTCCGTCTGACTCCAGTTTTTATGGTCTTAAATTAGGCTTCACAGCGGGAGGAATCGTGCAATATTGACCACATCTGTGAGATAAACGGCGCAATGAGTTGCAGGCCATCTCGAGGAATTTGGAAACGCTCCTGGGAATGTCGTTGGTTTGTATAGCTCCGGGGCACCAGCAACGCAGCGAGCTAAAAAAAAAGCCTTTTGTTGTCAGAGAAAGTGCCAAATGGGCTAACAAATTAAACTCACTGTGTTGTAGGCAAAATGCTATACTATATGTGGCTATCTGTGGCTTTAGACGGGGGTGTCCTACCCCCCACACCCTAAAGGCGTGGCACACCTTTAGAAACAGTAGTCCGATCCAAGTCTGGTGAAAGAAACGATGGCTACTCACGCAGCGAACACACCCTCGATTTGGTCCAATCAGCGCAGACTAGAGAACGACAGGCTAGTAATTGTATATGGCACTGGAATATGCACATGACAGCGCAAGGCTGTGAAAGAAACGCTCGGTCAATACGCACCAGCAACAGAACACATTAATATAGGTACAGCTGTGCTGTGTGACACTTTGGTCTTCAAACTCAGAGACAGACACAGGCATTATTTCCCCCCTTCCACATGACTTTTGACAGTGAATTGCGTGCGATTGAAGCAGAACGATGAGCTATCATTCAGAAAGGAGCGCGGCGTTCACTATGTGGGGAAAGCAGCCGCAGTATAAGCATGGCGTGAAATGAGCCGACACCAGATGCATGTCATTCAGAACATGAATGTTCTGACATCTGTTATAGCTTACGAGAGCTGTGGAGGTCAAGACCGTTCGACTTGAGCCTATTATCATGCACACATTGTGCCTTTTTTTTGTTGCCTTAAAACACTCTCATATGCCGACTTACGGCGCAGCAGCAGTGTACATGTCCGTGAGTGTGGTGAGTTTACATCTGTATCATTTCAAAACTTCAGAACTCCAATAAAATGCTCATGGCGGCGTGTTTGTCTTTCCGGTGACAAACTCCCCAAAATAGACTCCAGAAACATTCATACACCGTGAATTGATTTGTGTAGTAAAACATTTCAGCAAGCCGACACGTGTTCTGAGTTAGACCTCCTGGAGAATTAAAACCAGAACAGGGACATCTCATTCTTTGTCTGTGTGCGTGTTTCTGTGTGTGTAAGAGATAGCCAGAGGTCAAAGCCCTTGTGTATGTTAGGAAAGGTGACACCAGTCAGAGGTTGTCTTCGAGGAACCCAAGAATGATGTCTTGGCACTTACTTATTTCAGTGTGAGAATGTGTTTGTGTGTGTATATGTTCCACAAATACATTTGCTCATATGTAAGTATTTGCGTAAGTGTGGAGTTAGCAAAAAGACTCTCTCTCTCACACACACACACACAACTCTCTCTCACTCTCTTTTTAAAGCACTCTCTGGTCTGTTAACTCACCTGACTCGTGAAAAGAGGGATTTTACTGGCCCAGACAAGCGTGCCAGCTTTGAGTTCTCACTCCAAACAGTGTGAAAGCACATACCTCCCAAACCCCCATCATTTGATTTGCCTCAAACAATGTGCTATTATATAGTTGGGTGCTGTGTGAATTATATTGCTACAGTTCTGGCAGATAACAAAGTCCTCCATCTCATTACAGTCTGTGTGAGATCCTGGCCTTGGCCGGCACAAAGGAGGGATTGAGCGGTAAACAGAGAGAGATGGACCAAAGCTCTCCATGTGAGCCCTCACCTTGGCTTGGGAGCCCGAAGAGGTGATGTCATCCTGGACGGAGACGTACAAGGTCGACCCCTCTCCGGTAGGTGGGCACGAGGGGGGAGGGTTGGTGGTGGGGGAGGTGGGGGCCAGAGACAAAAGAGAGCAGCTTGGACACAAAAGCCCCATTTAATGAGGGTGAGACATGAGGCCATGCGGGCTCCTTGGGTGGCACATAGTGTCATAGCCGCTGAAAAGACTGGGGAGCAATTAATCGTCAGTTTTGTGAATTGGGCAAAGGGTTTATTACGTAATAGCCAGTAGAGGGTTGCAATGAGGCAAACGAAGCCTTTTCTGGGTTATGCTTATTTCGACCCAATCCCATAACATTGGAGCCCTAGATGCTATATTTGTCGCCCCGTGAATCACCAAGAATGACCGTCCGACACAATATGACACACTTACCCCTCATTAGAGATGAAGGGTCCTTTGTGGTGAAACGGGGATCCCAGGAGATCATTAAAACCCATCAGGCTGAACCTGCCTGGATTACTCATGGTCATTACCAGGCTATTGTGTAGCCTGCAACCCACATTCAGGGAGTCAGTGCTGCCAAAGTTTGAGGGATATAATTGACAATATTCAGCAAAGTGCACGTAGAGTAACAAGGCGAGTGTGGGGGGACAACCGTTTGTGTTAGCTTCATTAGATTGTGTCAGACAACAGGCTGGCTTACAGGATTCTCCATGTTCTCACTGCCAAACAATGGCTCCATCCACAACAAGGCTGAGATGTGGGCCCCAAAGCAAATGGGAGTTGGGAGGAGAGCGAAAGCGAGAAAGAGAGAGGAGGGAGAGTGATAGAGAGATCGAGAGAGGCTGAGCCCTTGTTTCGGTGAATAGAGTAGTAAAACCATAGAAAAAAAGAGACATGATTAGAAGATAGCATTAAAGCCATAATTATGTTTTGGACCCGTGATTCACCAGGTCTTTTACGAGTTTCTGTCCTGACATACACCCGATTCCCATCATAGACAAGCAGATACCCATACTGCTGCTAAACAAGCATGCAAAGGAAAGTCACTGGGGCAATGTGTAATGCTGGTATTTACATGACAACAAGCTTGTTGTCATGTAAATCTCACTTCCTTCCTTCCTTCCTTCCTTCATTCTTTCCTTTCATTAATTCTTTCATTCTACCAGCAATTGTTCCACCGCCTGCACCCCTAAGCAAATCTTCCCAACTGATTGGAACAGTAAGAGGGCTTGTGGCATGCATGTCTTGCTATCCGACAGGAGACGCAACCCACAGGAGACGCAAAACAGTTTTAAAATAAATTAAAAGAATTATATCCCCTTTAATCCAGACAGGCCCATTTTAATTTGCAGAGATCTGACCAAGAGAACATTATACTAACTTTGTAACTTAACAAATACATGTGACAAGGACGTTTTGAGCTATATTCAGATATCATGTTCTAACTTTGAAATGTCTAATGCTGTTTTTGATCTCTCTAGTCAACACTCGCTTACACATTTTGGAAGGTGGAAAGATTCTGCATATGTGAACAATGAAATCTCCGGTATTTCATTAAAGGAAGGAGGCACTGATGTGCTCTGTTCAGAGAGGGTTTCTTCTATACTGGTGCTGTGTTTACAACAAACACAATGGGCATGTTATAAAATGAAATGGGCTGTCTGTGTATGTGAGCTATACAATATGAATTAACCATGATTAAACTTATTGTAATATACTGTATTCCCTGAAACATTACATAACATGTTCATTTATTAGTGAGGAACATGAAGAACTGAACCATTTGACAGCTATGAGTGTGTGTGTGTGTGTGTGTGTGTGTAGGTGGGCCAATGAAATGGTCTGTCTGTGTATGTGAGCTATACAAGATTTGCACGAAGGAGACGCCTGGTTGACGGCGGTGACATGAGACTGTGAATGCAAATGTTTGGTACTGTTTGTTTATGATAAGTGTTACTCGAGTGAGAGGTAATTGATTGCTGCAACGGTGTGTGTGTCGGAACACGTTGTGAGTTTGTGCAGGCGGGCAGGAGGCTGGGAGGCTGGGAGGTTGGGAGGCTGGGAGGCTGGGAGAGGGGCAGAGATACTCCAGCACATGGAAAGACCTCTAGAAGCTCCTCCCCAAACCTCCCAGGAATTCCCGGAATTCTGCCTCATAATTACGACATCCGCGGAGTGTGGAAGCTCTCAACATCCACCCTACCCCCCCCCCTCTCCCTTTCCTCTCGCTTCTCACCAGCCTGTGCTCGCACCCCTCCTTCCCCCCTCCTCCTCCTTCCTCGCCCAGTAAAACACGCTCCAAGGTCTGATGGACGCGTACGAGGAAGAGAACGAGTGATGGACGAACGGAGAACAGGAGGATGAGACAGGGCGTTGGCGAAAGAAGAAAAGAGACAGGGGCTGTTAGGGAAAGAGGAACCGTTGGATAGGAGGAGGAGAAGAGGAACAAGGGTACTGACAAGTCCAGTAAATCCCGTGGGGTTCTGGATTTGATATTCCTCTACACGGCTGCCATGTTGCTGACATTTGTCAACTTGTCGGCCTACAGTGCATACTGTCCGACTTCCATGCGAGAAGCAGCCGTTTGAGTGCTTGCAACACACCTGGACCTTTAACGGTGTGTTTCGGCAGGAGACGTTTGTTACGTTTAAGGAACGTTGACAGTGATACTATGATGTCATTATGTCAACTTACTGGGTGTAATGGATTTATGATGTGTTTGCTTCTAAGATTTCTGTTTACATTAACTTTGTCATTCCACCTATAAAAATATAATACTGGTATGTGAACACAAACATAAAGAAGAAATTGGCAATTGTTTAAGAATGGGATCTCTATAAAACCTTTGAGGAGGCTTTGGCCTGTTTAGCGTAGCTCTTAGCCAATGCTAGCTAGCTAATATCCTCCATGGCGGTGTTAGCATTAGCTAGGAAAGCATGGCTCTTAGCCAATGCTTGTGCGAGTTAGCCAGGGTGTTAGTGTTTACTAGGGTAGCACTGTCAGGGCTGTTTGCACTAGCTAACATTGCTGCTACTGTAACCAGTCCAATATACCTTGCACTGAACTGAAATAGGCACCTCGTCATGGCAGGTGCATGTATTTATTAAGCTGTAACTCATTACAGCTTCACAAAATAAAGTATCAGCCCAACCTTTCCATTATTTTGACAAGTAGACGTGAAGTATAATTAGACACTGCCAGGTCTACATGGTGAAAAGCTAAGGTGTGTGTGTATGTGTATCCCTGTAACGGTCAAAGTTGCAGGTTGTACAATCCCAAGTTCATTCTTCATCTGGCGTTGACAGACCTAGGGCCTTGGAAGAGAGAAGGCTGTAGGTAGACGGCTGTGTGTGTGTGTGTGTGTGTTGTGTCCGTAGACTAACAAAAAATGTAGTATTGGCAAATCCAGCAGTGCTTCAGCCTTCGAGGCCAGCTGGAGCAGTGGCGTTTCTGATTGAGCGGTAGCTAGCTAGTGAGCGGTTTGGATCTGAGGACCAGAGAGGAATAAAGAGAGGGAGACAGAAGGAGGAAGGGGAGGGTAAGAAGCCGGCATCTTCTGGATGGAGGCGAGTGCCAGCACAGCGGGAGTGCAGCCTGCGTGCCTTTGGAGTTTTCATGACATCGCAAACCCCCCCAATCGTCCAAACGGTTGTGGGTTCCAACCCTTGTGAGCTGACAGTTACTGACAGTTACTCGTGATGGTTCCAGGGCCCGCCGGTCATATCTGTGGGTTGGAGCGCAGCTCCAGTGGAGTTAGTGAATTGAGGTGGGGTGTTTATGGCGTGTGAGAAAGATGCCGTGGAAGCTAGATGGATCTGAGCAGAGGCGGTCACGGTGGGGCTGGTGAGAGACACAGGCACTGGTGGTTTCTCCGGTTCAGTTGTGGCGTTACCCCAGGCTTGGAAGAAGCTGATTGAGGGAGGGAGAGAAAGAGACAATGGTGCTGGCCATGGTGCAGGTTGAACCAAACCTAAATTCCATGGTTTTATGGGGGATGGTGGTTGGGGCCGTAGAGGTCTTTAAGGACCTATCCCAGAGAAGGATGAGGTTTTTACGGGGCTCATCCCAGAGATGGAAGAGGTTTTCTGGGGCTCATCCCAGAGATGGAAGAGGGGTCTCTGTCCTCCTGTCTGGTTGAAGCCAGGCTCTAGGTGATGATGGGAGCTGAAGAGATCTAGCAGTCTAGCAGACAGGCACGGCGGTGGGAAATATGTGGTAATTATTGTGTTCCTAACCACCATCTGTCATCTTTCCTTCCACATTTACTGGACCTGCATTCCTGCTGGGGAGCTGGACAAGATACACTGGTGTGTCTCTGTGTGTGTGTGTGTGTGTGTGTGTGTGTGCGTTGTTGTGAATTTGAGGCAGTTGTTAAATGTGGAATTGTCTCAGATTTTATGCCCCAGGCCTTCTTCCATCTTGTGCAGCAAACAACACACACACACACACACACACACACACACACACACACACACACACACACAGACGCATAAACAGAAAGTAGTTTTTTTCATGGTTTATATCCCCTCATAAGATTCCGCTTCTCTTTTGGGGTATTATTTACATTTCTGAGACGCTGCTATTCACTGGATAAACAAACCTTTCTCTGTTTATGTGTTGTGTATATGTTGGATTCCTAAAATTTTCCTTGTAATGATGTGCTAAGCACCGGTCACATTAGTCTCACTGGTAACCAGAAGGGAACAATCTCTTATCTCTGTATCCCAGCAGTTTATTCCCAATGCAGAGAAATGTGTTATTCACTCACTTTATAGCCAGGTGTTGAAGCCTGCTTACTGGTGTACCTTGTCATACTGTAGGCTATATGAGTACCTTGGCATACTGTAGGCTATATAAATACCTTGTCATACTGTAGGCTATATGAGTACCTTGTCATACTGTAGGCTATATGAGTACCTTGGCATACTGTAGGCTATATAAATACCTTGTCATACTGTAGGCTATATGAGTACCTTGTCATACTGTAGGCTATATGAGTACCTTGGCATACTGTAGGCTATATAAATACCTTGTCATACTGTAGACTATATGAGTACCTTGTCGTACTGTAGGCTATATGAGTACCTTGTCATACTGTAGGCGATATAAATACCTTGTCATACTGTAGGCTATATGAGTACCTTGTCGTACTGTAGGCTATATGAGTACCTTGTCATACTGTAGGCGATATAAATACCTTGTCATACTGTAGGCTATATGAGTACCTTGTCATACTGTAGGCTATATGAGTACCTTGTCATACTGTAGGCGAAATAAATACCTTGTCATACTGTAGGCTATATGAGTACCTTGTTGTACTGTAGGCTATATGAGTACCTTGTCGTACTGTAGGCTATATGAGTACCTTGTCATACTGTAGACTATATGAGTACCTTGTCATACTGTAGACTATATGAATACATTGTCATCCTGTAGGCTATATGAGTACCTTGTCATACTGTAGGCTATATGAGTACCTTGTCATACTGTAGACTATATGAGTACCTTGTCATACTGTAGGCTATATGAGTACCTTGTCATACCGTAGGCTATATGAGTACCTTGTCATCCTGTAGGCTATAAGAGTAGTACTGTAGTTGTTGGAAGTTAATAAAATATTTGTTGAAGAGCTGGTGGGACTGCAGGGACAAAGACAGACACAATATTTTAAACCCTCTGTCTCTCTTTGTCTCTCTTTGTCTCTCTTTGTCTCTCTTTGTCTCTCTCTCTCTCTTTGTCTCTTTCTTTCTCTCTCTCTCTCTCTCTCTCTCTCTCTCTCTCTCTCTCTCTCTCTCTCTCTCTCTCTCTCTCTCTCTCTCTCTCTCTCTCTCTCTCTCTCTCTCTCTCTCTCTCTCTCTCTCTCTCTCTCTCTCTCTCACAGAGGGAAAGACAGAGGGACAGAGAGATGAGGGGGCGAGAGAGGGGGACAGAGCGGCAAAAATAAATAATAATGGTAATACTTGTTTGGCGGCCATTCACGGTCGATGGTGAAATTGTTGCCTTGAGTGTAGTACATTTGTATTCAACGCTGTATGGTTTGTAACTTTTGTGCTTTTCAATTAGTGTACCAAGCAGTATAAATTTGGCAGGGTTTCAGTTATCGATGATGTGTTCCAGTTAAGCCCGTTAATCTGCTGCGCCAGGCAGAATCAATCAAGCTCAAATCCATTTTTGAATGATCATCTTTGGATCTACTGTATGTGAGTCTGCACTGCCTGGGGTGCAGCCCACACCAGTGCTCTGAGAGTGGGACCCTGCAGGGAGTGTGTGTTGTTCCAGGATGCTTCCCAAGCCACAGGGTTAGAGCTGAAACCCCCTTAGACTCCCATGACAGACCGGTGGCCCACAGATGTGGCTTTTCCACACATATAACAGCATACTGAGTTGGTCAGACTAATATTTTACAGACCGGTAAAAACAGCATTTCAAACATACACTTCAGCCATCGACACACAGGGACCTCGGACCATAAACCCACCACTGAAAGAGGCTTTGGTGCATGTGTGTGAGAGTGAGAGAGTGTGTGTGTGAGTGTATGACAAGATGTGAGAACCCAGTCATCACATGGCTGAGTGTTGTTGTTGCAGACCCTGTCTATAAAGTGTAGTGACATATAATGTTTCTGACCCGCCTGTGTGTGTGTGTGTGTGTGTTTGCCTTTGTATGTGTGTTTGTTAGAATATGTCATGACAGATTCTTTTATATAATTTATAAAGACATTTCTAGTCTAACTGCTGGTGTACAAGTTACTGCAATGGCATTTCTTCCCCATGTGTGGGTAAATGTATGGACATCTCAGCTCTTTCACTGCAATAAATAGCTTGTATTTGTTGGAAAGGACTTATATTGGACACTGCTATTTTCAGTAATTGAATCACACTTTTCCTGTGCAAATCACAGTGGGGAAAATTCTCAGAATTGTGTTCCTAAAATACAGAACAATAATGATCTGGAACTAACCAAAAAATGAGGTGTGCCAAATCAATTCTTAGAAAATAAAATCTCCACTTCGAATTGAATTGACAGAAACAGGAGTTATTTGAAAATACACGTACATATATCTTTGCTATGCTGTCAGATATCCACTGTGATGCAAAGCATATGGGAGCCATGGAGGAATTGGTGGAAGGGAGAAGAGAGAGAGTATGTGTGTGTGTGTGTGTGTGTGTGTGTGTGGAGGGGGGGGGGACTTCTGAACTAGTGCATTACTCAACTGCATTGACAATAATTAGATTTAGAAAACACTACCAGAGACAGAAATGTAGGATTTACTGTGAATCAAGCATCATCTTTGCAAATCCTCTGACATGCAATTGACTTAATTTCTTAAATTTCTGTAGTCAATGCGCTGCTGCGCTCTCTTGCTCTCTCGCTCTCCCGCTCTCTCGCTCTCTTGCTCTCTTGCTCTCTTGCTCTCTTGCTCTCTTGCTCTCTTGCTCTCCCGCTCTTTCCCTCTCTCTCTCTACCCCCCCCCCTCTCTCTCTCTCTCTCTGTCTCTTGCTCTCTATCTCACTCTTTCTCTCTTTCTTGCTCTCTATCTCACTCTTTCTCTGTTTCTTGCTCTCTTACTCTCTTCTCTCTTTTTCTCTCTCAAGCAAACACACACACACACAAGCAAACACGCACACAAGCAAACACACACGCACGCGAATGCCTGGGGTTTCTTGTGTTTCCCTCTCGTTCTCACCCTTTGTTTTTCTCCGCTCATCCTCCCGCAGTCTCTCATTCCTTCTCTCCCTCCCTCTCTCTCCATCTATCATACTTAGCTGTTTAATTTATTTTCTTTGAGTTTTCGGTATCTCAACCAGACCACAATCTACTAGGACCAGGAATGCCTCCTTCAATTTGGCTACTCTTGTGTGTGTGTCTCAAGTAGAGGTTTCAGTAGATAAGTCTGGGCTGTTAAGGCCCTGGCAAAGAAAAAGCAAGAATAAAAATAGATTCAAGGGATCTTCAATAAATCTTTATTTGAGCATGTTCTCATCCAAGGAGCTGCTGCTTGCGTTCCCGAGTCACTCGGTCTGTGTCCGTGGCGTGTCGGGGAGAGATGCTGCCCCCCTGACGAGGCAGGAGACAAGGGCCCTGTCTGACACGGTTCACCCTCAGATGGCGTAGAGCTCACCTCCCGAAACACGATCGCCTTCCCGGAGGTCTTCTCCTTCAAACATGACTTTGACTTTTGGATGGATGGAAATAAGATGGAAGAAGAGAAAGAGAGAGAGAAAGTGGAGAGAGAGACAAAGAGAGTGAGAAGTGGAGTGAACCTCACGACAGTCCTAACATCTGAGGGAGAAAGCATGAGTGAATGGAATTGTTCTTCATCATAGAAGACGGCCTCCAGAGCCTGGAGAGGCTCTCCCAGTGCCTCGCGTTGGGTTTTCTCCACTGTGGGAACTGAAGGACCATTTAAAACCCCGCGAGTGACAACAGAGAGCGAGGGAAACCAGAGGCTTGCTGGTTCTTGGTTTCTGCTGTCAAAACCTTTCGCGTGTGCAACCATCATGCCAAATGTAATCTTCATGCCTGTAAACCCTTTATCCCCCTTCTCTGTCTCTCTGTTCTCCCTCTCGTTTCTCTCTCCTTCCCTCTCTCTCTCTGCTTCAGAAACACACACGCTACCTTTTTTTTCCCAGCATGCCATATCCATATTTTACAATTCCTGACCAGCCAGATTATTTAATCCAAACCCCAGTGTTTTTTCAGTTGCTAGATAGAGGTTTGGGGCCAAGAGGCTGGAATAGGGGGACGTTATCCATGAATGGTTTTCAATGGGACTGACTGCTTTGTGTGTCCCGATACATGGGTCCATGTCTGCTATTTGGGGGGTAAGGGACGCCAGGACGGAGGGGGGGAGGAGGAGAAGATGCCAAGAAAAGGAGAAACAGGGGCCTTGCATGTTGGACTGAGAGAAGGGAATGAGACAGGAAAGAGAGAGAGAGAGAGTTTAGATAGAGAGAGAGAGAGGGGTGGCACCCCAGTGTTCCGTCATAAAAATAGCTCTCCTAAGATGAACCTGCTCCACCACTTTAAGGAGCAACCTTGATTTGATATAAACCTCCCCATATAAACCTTCAAAAATGTGAGTGAGTATGTGTGGGGCATTCATGCATGTGTGTGAGAAACAATGTGCGTTGGCGTGAGTGTGTTTTTGTGTGCGTGAGTACAAGCCTGCTTGATACTTCATTTATTGTGAGTGTGTGTTTGTCAAAGGCAGCTGAGGTTGCACGGTGGAGAATATGTTGCAATGTCTGCAGGCTGGGAGTTAAATGAAGGGCGACACACAACTGTGACTGTCAACACACACAAAATACTAACGCTGGCTGTACTTTAAACAATCATAGACTGGATGACAGTTAGGAGAAAACATAGCCAGGATTCAGCTCAGAAGTCCTCAAGAACAGTTTCAATTTAGTTCAGTTTAGAGTCAGATCTCCCTGGCCACCAATCAAGATGAAGAAGATCTTAGGGGACGAGAAAGGATCTTAAAAGTCTTGAGATGCTAGTCTCTGGACTGACTGGCTAGTTGACTGTTGAGATGCCAGCCTCTTGACTGGCTGGCTTAGTAGCTGTTCAAAGATTCATTTATTTGCGTAATTGAACTAGTCACTGAAGGTCATCTGATCTGCTGTGTCACTTAACCCAAGACATGAGAAGAGAATGAGCAATAGCAAGGTAATGGGGGGGTGGGCTGGGAATGGAGGACTAGCAGAATAGTTTGTGTATGTGTGTGTGTGTGCACATGTGTGCATGTGTGTACATGTGTGTGTCCGTGTGTCTGGCCATAGCCATCTTGCATCTCAATAAAAGTGGGCATGGTAGTTAGCAAATTATCCATAAACTGACTGGAACAGACAGATCCCAGTGTAAAACCTAATTTGGGCCCTAAATCATTACCCCTCTATGTGACAGGTTTGGCACTCTCAAAATATGTGTGTGTGCACATTAATGTGTGTGTGTGTGCACATTAATGTGTGTGTGTGCACATTAACCTGTTTACGCTCCTGTTTCGCCCGCGAGACAAAAATGCTGCCTCCCCCTTCCTCAGTTACGACGCACTAAATTCTAAAAAATATATTTTTTAGACGCTACACATGTTATACATCGTTGGAAAGCTACGATTCTTGTGCTTCCATTGAAATAAACCAATTCAAGATCAAATCGCAATAGCAAGCAAAGTCAACGTCTTTTTCCGGTGAACATTCCTTCAACAATGCCAAAGAAAAAAGTTGTACTCACCCTAAGTTGTTCAAATAGGTCCAGGTGTGCAAATCATGCCATCAAAACTTGATCTGCGTAAGACCCAAGGGTTCAAAGTATCTAACCATGTAAAGTAATTCGTCCAAATACAATGTTTTACGTTCATGAATAGCCATTATCCTTTGTTTCATTATGCAAGTTAGCCGACGGAAGAAACAACTTGTTCACATAAAAGTGTTATTTTCTCCGATTTATCAACGGAGTATTTACAAAATGAAGGTCTCAAAATGTCCGTTGAACCCTCCCCTTTTGATTGACACCTTGTTCGACCCAATAGGAGCTTCCATGCCCCGTTGACAGCCCTCTAAAGCCAACTAGGTCTGTGCGTCCTGCCCCCCCCCCGCCCCCCCCCCCCACACTCGTTCTAAACAAATTTCTCGAACTGGCTTCGACTGGCTCTGAAATTAGCTCGTTAGCCTTGTAGCTGACAGCTAGCTGAAAATGCCAATACCTCATTTGTATGCGTCTGTGGAGCCTTCAAAATAACAGTCGATTGCGCAATATGGTTGACAGAATCAGTGTTCTTTGTGCGCCAATCCTTGGAATCAGATAAAGCACTCCAATGTGTTCATGCTTCAGTTTTTTTGTTTCAGTATTACTAATTAGGGATTTAGCTATTATATATGATATTTCTAAGTACCAGAGATGGGCCAGAGATAACAATTATGAAAAATAATACCTTTTTATTTGACCTTGACCTTGGTTACAAAGGGTCATTTTGGAGTCTCCAAAAGACCCTTTTAGAAAATTCCTGGATGTACTCTTATAAAAACATGTGTCAAATATGAATATATTGTGGTATTATGTTTGACTTTTGATTTGAATTGGGTAAGGCTTCAACCTGTGGTCCAATTTAGTCTTCCAGATAATACCTACCACCTCTAGGCCTATTCAGGCCTCTGTTTTCAAAACAAAATCTAGGCGGAAATAGAAATTTTCACTTTCCTTGTGTTCAAGCTTCTATTACTCAACACTAGAAGGACTGACAGGGGTCCTGACAACAGGGGACATAACTTCAGAGTGTCAGCTTTCAAAAGAGATCATTTACATGCATGTACTCCAAATGGTTCAAGAACAGCTTCCAATTTACTTTGGGTATGCTGTTTAGGCGTTTTTAAGCACATTTAACAGGAGGCTTAAGAGGTTAATGTGTGCGTGTACACATACATGTGTGTGTGTTGCCAGGAGTGCAGTGCTCCCAGCATCTGGCCAAGTACAACACTGGCATTATGCCAGGGCTGTGTCGAACTAGCAGTGGGCAGGAGTATGTCCAGAGCAGGCCTGGCCCAGGAACATGGAATCTTGTAAGTTGAAGAAGGCCACATCGGACCCCCTACCTCCTCCTTCCCCTTTTCCACCAGCTCCTGCCCCCTCTCCACCCCCTCCTGCCCCCTCTCCACCCCCTCCTGCCCCCTCTCCACCCCCTCCTGCCCCCTCTCCACCAGCTCCTGCCCCCTCTCCACCCCCTCCTGCCCCCTCTCCACCCCCTCCTGCCCCCTCTCCACCAGCTCCTGCCCCCTCTCCACCCCCTCCTGCCCCCTCTCCACCCCCTCTTGCCCCCTCTCCACCAGCTCCTGCCCCCTCTCCACCCCCTCCTGCCCCCTCTCCACCCCCTCCTGCCCCCTCTCCACCCCCTCCTGCCCCCTCTCCACCCCCTCCTGCCCCCTCTCCACCAGCTCCTGCCCCCTCCCCCCTCTCCACCCCCTCCTGCCCCCTCTCCACCCCCTCCTGCCCCCTCTCCACCAGCTCCTGCCCCCTCTCCACCCCCTCCTGCCCCCTCTCCACCCCCTCCTGCCCCCTCTCCACCCCCTCCTGCCCCCTCTCCACCAGCTCCTGCCCCCTCTCCACCCCCTCCTGCCCCCTCTCCACCAGCTCCTGCCCCCTTCTCCACCTGCCTCTGTGCTGTGTAGGGCTGGGCCGTGCTGTCCTATCCTGTGCTGTTAGATGTTGTGTTGGGCTTCCACGGAGAGACCATCTAGAGCTGGTTAAGTCAAGACAACTTAGGCTCCAGGTATAGGGGCAGGGTCTAGCTCCAGGTATAGGAACAGGGTCTAGCTCCAGGTATAGGGACAGGGTCTAGCCCTATCATTAGTATTCTACCTGGGGCTAAAACCTGGGGCTAGGTTCTGGACCGTTACAGGTGGTCTGGGTACAGATCCCCTGTTCCACAGTTATGGACTGGCTGTAGCATATGGAAAATCATTTCAGGACATCACTAAAACAATAAACCCAGTGGACCAGAACCTTGACATCTTTACAACATGTTATATGTTGGTTTGCACATTCTCACTGGTTGTAACATAACATTTTAACAATTTTCTCTGGGTAAAAACAGCAGCACTGATAGATGCTATTTGTCATGTCATGTTTTTCCACTATTTATCATGAGGGCAGAGTAATTGTGGAGGGCACGCTGTATGGAACATTCCATCCAGGGAGGAATGATGGGGGTGGCCAGATTCCCCCTTAACCATCCCTACACCCGAGCAAATGGACGGAGCAGTCCAGCACTATTCCATTAAGGCTTGTGTTGTGATGAGTGATTCAATCTGTCTATGTTGGGCAGGAACTCAAAACATAGTGACATGAAAACGAGCTTGGCACCAACTTCCCCAATCCCACATCAGGCCACAGGACCATAATCATCCCTTCCAAAATCCCTTCGGCCTGGTTTATTTCTGAGGCTGGGTTTCCAATTAAAGACATTTGCCTTGCAATTAGTGTGTTAAAAATCATGAAACAATTTAACCTTAAATACCTTCATTTTGTGTAATGATTCAGGCCTTGCAAATTGAAATGACAATGTTTGGACATTGTCATGGGACTTTACATCCACCAGCCTGCCTGCCAACCTGCCAGCCTGCCTGCCAACCAGCCAGCCTGCCAGCCAACCAGCCAGCCTGCCAGCCAACCAGCCAGCCAGCCTGCCTGCCTGCCTGCCTGCCAACCAGCCAGCCAGCCTGCCTGCCTGCCTGCCTGCCTGCCAACCAGCCAGCCAGCCTGCCTGCCTGCCTGCCAACCAGCCAGCCAGCCTGCCTGCCTGCCAACCAGCCAGCCTGCCTGCCTGCCTGCCTGCCTGCCTGCCTGCCTGCCAACCAGCCAGCCTGCCAGCCAACCAGCCTGCCTGCCTGCCTGCCTGCTTGCCTGCCAACCAGCCAGCCAGCCAGCCTGCCTGCCAGCCTGCCTGCCTGCCTGCCTGCCTGCCTGCTTGCCTGCCAACCAGCCAGCCAGCCAGCCAGCCAGCCAGCCAGCCAGCTACTCTTATAACCTACCAGCCTGCCAATCAGCCAGCCAACCAGCCAGCCAGCCAGCCAGCCAGCCAGCTACTCTTATAACCTACCAGCCTGCCAATCAGCCAGCCAGCCAGCCAGCCAGCCAGCCAGCTACTCTTATAACCTACCAGCCTGCCAATCAGCCAGCCAACCAGTCAGCCATTAAGCCAGCCATTAAAGGGAGTGAGGAAAGTATGTTTGTCTAGATTGGTAGCTTGCTGTACAGTACAGAATTTCTGCCTGACCCCTGTTGGGGTCATTTGAACACTCTGGATGAGTAATTCTTTGATTTACTGCAGGGATAAAGTTTTGAAAGACCGCAATGCAACTACGGAACATCACCCGTGGGCGTTTGTATGAATTCCTCCTGTCAGATCTTACCCTGCCCTACCGCATACACACATACACATACACACACATACACACACATACACACACATACACACACACACATACACATACACACACATATACACTCATACACACTCATCCATTCAACCACACAACCCATTCAACCTCAACAGACGCCCACACAATGCACTCCTCTCCAGAGTCTATCTTTAGATACAGCCAGACTTCAACAACATCTGCTGAAAATAGACCGTGGAGGATATGAATGGAAGTAAATAGCTTTCAATCATTGGCAGGCTGTAAACCAGTGCCAGAAAAAAGTATTACTAGTCGTCCAATGCATTTGTTATATACTTTGTCACCTGTATCAGACACAGACAACCTTCTCATCTAAAGATATAAAGTTGTAAACATAATCATGATGTGATACATGCATGTAGTAAGTGTGTCAGGTCAAATCTTTTTTGTACCTTTGTATTTGCATGTCAGTATGTGTGTGTGTGTGTGTGTCATTGTGAACATGTGTGTGTATGTGTGTGTATCCATGTCTCCCTATGTATTTGTTTCTGTATGAGAACGGGCAAACGCGTGCAAATATTCCCATCAATGTGTGCGTGTGTGTGTGTGCATGCTCAATCCCACGGTAATGGAATCCCACTCTGGGATGGGGACACATGTGCCATAAAGATGAGGGCCAGCGAGGCCGTAAAAGCTCCGTGTCTCGTCCCACGCGATGCAGTGGGCGCCGCCGGGCCGAGGTCTGCTCCTGGCGTGCCGGCAGAGAGCGCCGAGCGCACAGAAGGCTCTGTCGCCCCCCAGAACGCTCCGCTGGCCCCCGCACTCCCTAATCAGACCTGATCTGCAGCCTGACGCTGATTGGAAGCAGACAGCGTGGCAGAGAGAGAGAGAGAGAGAGAGAGAGAGAGAGAGAGAGAGAGAGAGAGAGAGAGAGAGAGAGAGAGAGAGAGAGAGAGGGGGGGGGTGGGTGAGTTAGTGGAGGGGACAGAGGGGTACGGTTTCTCACAGAATAAAAATAGATCATATCTTCTAGTCAGCAGTAAGCTTGACTAAGCAGTTAGGTGGTGGTGTTGGGGGGGGGGGACTCTTATATGGGGGTAGTGCTGTGTTCTGTGGATGGTTTTATGTGTGTGTGCATGCTTTGCATGTGTGTTTGCGTGTGTGTGTGTGCTCACGCCTGGACGTGCGTGTGAGCGTTCGCCTTCGACTGTGCGCACGTGGCTCTGCGGCCGTGCGCGCGCGCGCGCGTGGGGAGGAGGTGGGCGCGAGCGCGTGTGTTGACACATGCGTGGTGAGTGTGTGTTTTGCGCTGGACGCCTCTGGGCTCATGTCCAGCTGTCCATGTGCGGACAGCCGTGGCCTGGAGCAGAAAAGGCTGGCATGCCCCCAGCAGTGCGGAGTGGGGCACGAGGCCAACCAGGCCCTCCTGCCCCTGCATGCGTCCGGCCGTGCGTGCCCCTCGCTGGGCGTGCTCCGCCTTCATGCCGGGAACGAAGGGCACGCCTGTGAGGAACTCCGACACCGCTGTGGTCTCACCTTCCTCTCATTCTGGGCTCTCTCTCTCGCTCGCTCTCTCTTCCTGTCTTTCTGTCGGCCCCCCCCGTCCCCCGTCCCCCGTCCTCCTCTCTTCCTCTTTCTCCCTCTCTCTCACTCTGTCTAAAGGCTCCCTCTTCCGCCTCGGTCTTCTCGGCCCTCCCCCTCTCCTTCTCTCCCTCCAGCCTGCCTGCCTGCCTGCCTGCTTGCCTGCCAACCAGCCAGCCAGCCAGCCAGCCAACCAGCCAGCCAGCCTGCCTGCCTGCCTGCCTGCCTGCCTGCCTGCCTGCCTGCTTGCCTGCCAACCAGCCAGCCAGCCAGCCAACCAGCCAGCCAGCCTGCCTGCCTGCCTGCCTGCTTGCCTGCCAACCAGCCAGCCAGCCAGCCAGCCAGCCAGCCAGCTACTCTTATAACCTACCAGCCTGCCAATCAGCCAGCCAACCAGTCAGCCATTAAGCCAGCCATTAAAGGGAGTGAGGAAAGTATGTTTGTCTAGATTGGTAGCTTGCTGTACAGTACAGAATTTCTGCCTGACCCCTGTTGGGGTCATTTGAACACTCTGGATGAGTAATTCTTTGATTTACTGCAGGGATAAAGTTTTGAAAGACCGCAATGCAACTACGGAACATCACCCGTGGGCGTTTGTATGAATTCCTCCTGTCAGATCTTACCCTGCCCTACCGCATACACACATACACATACACACACATACACACACATACACACACATACACACACACACATACACATACACACACATATACACTCATACACACTCATCCATTCAACCACACAACCCACTCAACCTCAACAGACGCCCACACAATGCACTCCTCTCCAGAGTCTATCTTTAGATACAGCCAGACTTCAACAACATCTGCTGAAAATAGACCGTGGAGGATATGAATGGAAGTAAATAGCTTTCAATCATTGGCAGGCTGTAAACCAGTGCCAGAAAAAAGTATTACTAGTCGTCCAATGCATTTGTTATATACTTTGTCACCTGTATCAGACACAGACAACCTTCTCATCTAAAGATATAAAGTTGTAAACATAATCATGATGTGATACATGCATGTAGTAAGTGTGTCAGGTCAAATCTTTTTTGTACCTTTGTATTTGCATGTCAGTATGTGTGTGTGTGTGTGTGTCATTGTGAACATGTGTGTGTATGTGTGTGTATCCATGTCTCCCTATGTATTTGTTTCTGTATGAGAACGGGCAAACGCGTGCAAATATTCCCATCAATGTGTGCGTGTGTGTGTGTGCATGCTCAATCCCACGGTAATGGAATCCCACTCTGGGATGGGGACACATGTGCCATAAAGATGAGGGCCAGCGAGGCCGTAAAAGCTCCGTGTCTCGTCCCACGCGATGCAGTGGGCGCCGCCGGGCCGAGGTCTGCTCCTGGCGTGCCGGCAGAGAGCGCCGAGCGCACAGAAGGCTCTGTCGCCCCCCAGAACGCTCCGCTGGCCCCCGCACTCCCTAATCAGACCTGATCTGCAGCCTGACGCTGATTGGAAGCAGACAGCGTGGCAGAGAGAGAGAGAGAGAGAGAGAGAGAGAGAGAGAGAGAGAGAGAGAGAGAGAGAGAGAGAGAGAGAGAGAGAGAGAGAGAGAGAGAGAGAGGGGTGGGTGAGTTAGTGGAGGGGACAGAGGGGTACGGTTTCTCACAGAATAAAAATAGATCATATCTTCTAGTCAGCAGTAAGCTTGACTAAGCAGTTAGGTGGTGGTGTTGGGGGGGGGGGACTCTTATATGGGGGTAGTGCTGTGTTCTGTGGATGGTTTTATGTGTGTGTGCATGCTTTGCATGTGTGTTTGCGTGTGTGTGTGTGCTCACGCCTGGACGTGCGTGTGAGCGTTCGCCTTCGACTGTGCGCACGTGGCTCTGCGGCCGTGCGCGCGCGCGCGCGTGGGGAGGAGGTGGGCGCGAGCGCGTGTGTTGACACATGCGTGGTGAGTGTGTGTTTTGCGCTGGACGCCTCTGGGCTCATGTCCAGCTGTCCATGTGCGGACAGCCGTGGCCTGGAGCAGAAAAGGCTGGCATGCCCCCAGCAGTGCGGAGTGGGGCACGAGGCCAACCAGGCCCTCCTGCCCCTGCATGCGTCTGGCCGTGCGTGCCCCTCGCTGGGCGTGCTCCGCCTTCATGCCGGGAACGAAGGGCACGCCTGTGAGGAACTCCGACACCGCTGTGGTCTCACCTTCCTCTCATTCTGGGCTCTCTCTCTCGCTCGCTCTCTCTTCCTGTCTTTCTGTCGGCCCCCCCCCGTCCCCCGTCCCCCGTCCTCCTCTCTTCCTCTTTCTCCCTCTCTCTCACTCTGTCTAAAGGCTCCCTCTTCCGCCTCGGTCTTCTCGGCCCTCCCCCTCTCCTTCTCTCCCTCCATCCATCAGTCGTTTGCTGCAACAATGGTTCATCATAAGGGCACACACTTGTGTGTTCCTACTGTACAGTAAAGCTCTTCAGGATCAAGTGAAGTATAAGTATCAATCCATTTTTTTTGGAGTAACATGATGTTCAAAATGTTCCAATTCAGATGTAGGCTACAAGTTCCTACCGAATGCATTTCGAATACATTTGAAAAGCAGGACAAAAAGCATTGAATTTCCTGAACATGAGGAGACTGTGTCGACGTGAGTGTGTGTGTGTGTGTGTGGGGGGCTCTTCTCCTGCCGTTTACGTTCCGCCAAACCAGAGAAGCCACAGGCTGTGGTGCATTCACAAACACCACATGGAATTGGAACATGCAGTTCTAGAAGCTCACTAATCATCTCGCACGCACTCGCGCACCCGTGCATACAGTCACCACCCTGTTCTCCAAACCGTTTGACTGAGGCGAATCGGAGGGTGAAGAGTTGCGTTCACTGTGCGGTCCCCCGGCCGTTCGCCATTGCACCGGTGCGAATAACCTCCTACAGTTTCTTCTCGACGACGTCAAAAATGCGCCTCGTCAGACAGTCCTCGACAGCCGTTTAGAGTGAAGAGATGATTGTGTTTTCACAGCCGATTAGGAGTCGCAAAGTCATTGAGCGGATTAAGAAAACATGCTTTGTGTCCAAGATATAACAGGATTTTGGTGTGGAATAAGTTATTAGTGGTTGAGCGAGTGAGTTAGAAAGACAGCCATTGCACAGAGCAGAGATCACCGAAGTGGACCAGAAAAACACAAGAGACTAAATCAACCTGACTTTTGGAACATTGCATAAATAGCACTAATGTTGGCAGGGAAGGGGGATGGGGGAAAGGAGGGGGAAGATGTGTAGGGTATGGAGAGGTAAGGGTTAGGGTTAGGTGGATCGCACAATTTTGGAAACCACAAGGCACAACAGTTACTGATTGTGTGTTTGTGTGTGTATGTGTGTGTGTGTGTGTGTGTGTGTGTGGTACCCTGTTCCTGACCCGTGTGTTCCTGACATTTCAGGCTTGCTGCATTGGGGTGTATACTGTAATTGTGTAATGTAAACACACACGCACACACACAGAATGTTGTTCTGTGTGTTTTACGGTATTAACCCATAAACACACACAGCGGTTGCTGAGACAGTAACAGCCTACCCTGGCAGTAACAGCCTACCCTGGCAGTAACAGCCTACCCTGGCAGTAACAGCCTACCCTGGCAGTAACAGCCTACCCTGGCAGTAACAGCCTACCCTGGCAGTCTGCTGCACTCTCAGGTCAAAACCCCCGAGAGCTTGATATGTACCATTGGCATCGGTTGAACAAACACACACACGCACGCACACACACACACACACACACACACACACACACATGCACACACACTTGATTGAATCCAGCCAACTTGTCAGAAACACACAGTAACAGTTTGTTATAGATTTGCATATAAACGCTGTGGTTCCATTACAATCACTCAAATCTCATAAGAGCTGAGATCTCAGCGGCTGGATCTTGGATCTTCCTGCCATACTGGGTTTATGTTGCTATTCCCCAGGCCAACCTGCTTTCCTTTATGGCTGCATTCACACAGTAAACGTTGATGAGAAGGACCCAGGGGCCAGGGGAGAGATGGGGAACAGAGCTATGGAAACCACATGGGCTGGGAGGCTGTTTGTGTCTGTGTGTGTGTGTGTGTGTGTGTCTGTGTGTGTCTGCCTGTTCTCCCCTCCACTATACTTTGTGTCTGACTGGTCGAGACTGAAGGTGTCTGTCTGAGCTGCAGACGTCCAGACGTCCCTAAACCTGTGCCCTGTCTGGTCTGTCTCCTTGCACTCCTCGCCATCCTCTTCACAACCACACACACGTACCCAAACAGAGACACACCCATGTACACACACAACCCACGCAAGCATGTACAAGCCCACACACAACACACACAACACACGCCAAGTGGATAGCACTAGTACTGAAGCATTCTCGTCTGCACATCCTCTACCCTTCTCTTCCGTCTCTGTCTCTCCTCGTCCTACCATTCAGGGCTGCTTGTCTTCTCTGTCTGACGGCAGCTTTGCTACACAGAGAGAGAGAGAGAGGAGAGGGAGAGGAGAGAGAGAGAGAGAGAGAGAGAGAGAGAGAGAGAGAGAGAGAGAGAGAGAGAGAGAGAGAGAGAGAGAGAGAGAGAGAGAGAGAGAGAGAGAGAAATACAGAGTGAAAAGAAGTCGAAAATGAGAGAGAGAACGACAGGCCCAAGGATGTTTGGCCTGTGAAAGCAGAACATTGTCAGAGCCTGTGCTGGCCTTCACAGGGGCCTGGGGTACAGATTCTGACGCATCTTTCCCAGCCAGTGATGTCATGCGTGGCATGGCAGTGTCCCACGAACCAGTTGTTTGTTGCCGCTCTGCACGTCTATTTATACCGTTGTTCTCCTCCTCCAGGAAGCACACCGTGTTATTGCTGTGCTCTGGAAATAACCCCGTTTCTGTAAGCGCCGAGAAGCGGAATACAAATTGGACTTGTGGCTCGTTTGATTTTGGTGTGGCTGCGACTTCCTGAATGTACAGCGCCGTCATTAGTGGAGTGATGATGTTGTGGTGCCTGTGGTGCTGTCAGTCTGTCCAGGTCCCTGTCTGTCTGTCTGTCTGTCTGTCTGTCTGTCTGTCTGATGCTGCCTCCTCCATGGTACCCTGTATAAAGGATGGATAAACCAGTCAATGAGTCACTGTACTGGCCCATGCTGCTTGCTCTGATTTATACGGGAGGTTATACTCCTTATGTGTGTGTGTGTGTGTGTAAGAGAGAGAGAGTGTGTGTGTGTGCCACCTGTGTGCGACCTTGTCTATGTACAACGTGTGTGCGCGCGCCAACATGAGTCTGGCACGTGTGTGGCTGTGTACGTGTGGATGCGTACCGTGCGTGTGCGCAACCCTGTGTGCGTTCGTGTGCATGCAGACTGTGGTGTGTGTGTGTGTCCGTGTGTGCGTGTGTCAAGCGGGAATGCAAGAGGTGCCAGGCAAGGCTCAATGTCTACCGTCACTCAACAGTATAAACAAGCCCTGTGTCCACAGAACTTCATTAAAGTCACATAAAAGTGTCCTCGCCGCATGTCAGCACATCACAGCTCTCCTGGCTGGAGAGCTTGGCCCCGCCCCTCCTGCACATGGCCGCTACCAGATGACACATCACGTCTGGCTGGCGCTCGACACGTCTACGGGAGCTGCCTCGCCACTGGCTGTCCGATCCGTGTGTACATTTTTGTGGCCAAAGGACCTCTATATTTGGAAACAGACATGTACAGTTACAGAGGCTGAATGAATGAGTGTCAGCAGGCCAGGAACCCCTTGACGCTGACCCCACCTATGACAGACTTGACTTTGCTTTAGCCAATGGAAGCTCAGGTTCCCCAGGTTTTGGGATGGCCACGGATTGGTCCCACACACCTGGAGCCTTATATGGGCATGCGGTTGCCCGCTTCGCGAGGAATGACATCATGCCTTATCAATCTGATGTTTGGGTTGAAAGGAGACGTGGATCCAAGCAGGAGTTCGTGGGAGCTTGGCTTTATGGAGACGTCCCCTTCTCTCCTCTTCAATCTTGGCCGCAACGCCTGAGAAGGAGATGTGAAGTTCACTTTACATGGAGTTCAAGTGAAGTATGTCACGTTTTATTGCCTTCACTTTAATCCCAACGGCTGAGATGAACAAGCACATTGGTCTCGGCTAATATACATAAACATGTCCTTCTCCTAGGGGCTGGTTTCGTCTGTGTTGACTTTAGCTTAGTGTGCAGGTATGCCCAGTTGTGTGTGTTTATAGGTACTTGTTGTGTAAACTGGTTAGTTTGTGATGTTACTGGTTTTTTAATATGCAGGGTACAGTACTTTCTCTGTGGTCATTTGAGAAAATTGCGTATGTGTGTGTTTGTGTGTGTGTGTTTGTGTGTGTGTGTGTGCGTGCAAGATCATGAGATGCACAATTTCAATGCATATCTAACATGATTTTGCCCCCTGCTGGAGAAATATAGAATGCTTAATTCACTTGGTTTCCCCAAGTACATTGTCAAGAACAACGACAAAAGAACAACCAATTATGTAACAACCCCACCCAGGTGTGTGTGTGTGTGTGTGTGTGTGGTGGAGGGGGAAGGGGAGGCCAGTCCAAGAGCCTGGCCGGAGCAACAGTGAGCATGACCCAGGTGATCCCTGTGTCTGGGGGGGGGAGGGGGGGGGGGGGGGTCCCACGCATTTCCCATGCTCTCTCACACCAAACAGTGAACTCCTCTCGTTCTAACTCTCTCTCCCTCTCTCCCTCTCTTTCTATCTCCCTATCTCCCCTCTCCTCCCCTCATACTCTCATTCCATCTTTTCTTTCCTCCACCTCATTCTCCTCACGATCACACCACCATTACTCGCTCGTCCACCTTACCTCCATCGCTCCCTCCATCCCCTTTCTCTCTTTCGACCCATCTGACCTCATCCACGGAGGACAATTATCGAATGAGGACACCATACGTTCAACAAAAAAAACACAAAAAAATAAGGTCACGTCGTCACTCATGCATGTGTGTTTGTATATGGCCATGGGGGCGTAGAAGTGTGCCAATGTTCCCGCTCAGTTTTCCCCTGACCTGACCTTATGCATACATCCCCCCCTGCCCCCCCCCCCTCGTCCTCCTCCCATATTTACATAGGTTGTAACCTCTACCAGGACAGACAGTTGGCAGGCCACTCTCCATGCCCTGCTTCTGGGAACATTGTGTCCACGCCGTCATAGATGCTGATGAATGGGAAAACGTGATGGAGCAGTGAATGTGGCGTGGCCCCGCTCGAGTACAGAGTACAGTGTGCGGACGAGTATGGCCGAGCGTGTGTGTGTTTGTGTTTGTGCATTCGTACGTGCGCACGTGTATTTTCCTGTCCGTGTATGTGCGCTTGCGTGCCCACGTGTTTGTGTGCGTAAGCGCGCGAGGGTTGCCGTGGGCGTGCACGGGTCCTTTCCCCCGGAGACACGGACGAGTGTGTTTGGTGCCGTGTGCGTGCGTGCGCCTGTGGGGGTCACTGCGTGCGTGCGGGCCGGCGTGCGTTTAACGAGGGTGTGTCGTGTTTCCCCTGAGAGCGACAGCTTGTGCTGCTGTGGCGGATTGTAATACAGCTCCGTGATTTCATTCCTCCTGGAGCTCCATTCTGCACCCTCAACACCCCCTGGGACACCCAAGTACAGTACGGCCGGGCCAACTGGGTCTTCCTGTCAGCTGACCTGGAGACGCAACAGGGTGTGTTTATATCTGTGTGTTTATAGCTGTTTGTTGGTTTGTTTGTGTGCACACACCTGACACATCTGGGCCTGGGCTTGGGTTGGGACTAGTTCTTAGTCTAGTCCTGGGTCTAATTCTGGGTCTAGTTCTGGGTCTAGTCCTGGATCTATTTCTTAGTCTAGCTCGGAGTCTAGCGCTGGGTGTAGCGCTGGGCGTAGTTCGGGCGCCAATGAAGAATGTGTTTTTGAACAAAGAGCCATCCAGGGAATGCAGGTCATGCATCTGTGGTAGTCAGCCACAGATATTAGGCGTGTATGTGTGAAGAATGGTCCACCCCGGATGCCACCCCCCCCCCAGTGACACTGAGACCTGAAGCTGGCTGGCCGGTCGGCTGGCAAAGCCCGTTTCCAGGAATGCTCTGCCCATCTGTCAGCGCAGGGAAGGCTTCCCTGGATGATGCCACAGGACGGTTTGTGAAATCTGGCCTTGTGTATATTTTATAATGCGGAGAAGGGAAAGAAAGAGAGATAGGGAGAGAGGAGGGGGGGGGGGGTGATGGGGGGAGGGGATTGAGGGAAAGAGAGAGAGGGCTGTTGGAGCTGGGAGGGCTCTCCCATGGGTCTCTGGGTCCATTTGCCTCCTCCATGTGATTTGAGTTTTCCTGAAAGTGTGCCCTCCCTTCTCCCCCTGCTTGTGGTCCTCTCTGATTTAACATGATGGGATATGTGGAACCCAATACTGCTCTACACAGCTGGGACTAATCCTGCCTGGTCACATCAGTTATTTCTCCATGGAAGGGAGGAGGGAAGATGGAGTTAGATAGCCAGTCGAGGTAAATGGTCTTCATCTCTCCTGCTCTTTCCCTCCAACATATGAATGGCTGTCTTTATGTGGGTCCTGAATGTGTGGTGGGAGTCAAGAGAGCACCACCTGAGCAATGATTCTGTCTGCCACACACACACACACACACACACACACACACAAACACACTCACGCACACGCACTCAGTCTCCACGCGGCCTGATCTGCTGGGAACACAGGGTTACGATGTGTCGCTGTGCGGCGGGGGCAATTAGACGGATCTGGACCGACGGATCTGGACCGAGCACAGGCCCCTCTTCTCATACTGTCAGAGCCCATTAGAGAGACAGGAAGAGGACACAGACCCACACACCGACTGTACAGTATCCTTAAACAGCTCTGTGCTCCCTGAGGTGATCCTTCACTGTGGAGACCGCGACGACTCCACCAAAGTCTTGAAGGACCAGGGGCAGGGATAGCTTATGGGGTCCTGGGTTGGGTCAAGTGTGTGGTGTGGCAGAATGACTAAACCCATAAGTTTCCATTGTGCCAGGCAAGATCAATCAAGCACAGATAAGTATTTAAAATAATAACAGTGCTGTACTACTGCTCCTTTAGCAGACACCTTTATCCTCAGCAACATACAGGGGGGATTTGAACCTACAATCTCTTGCAGTCAAATGCTTTACCCCTGAGCTACATCGAAAGTGGAGCCCAGTGGCCAGGTATGCCTGTGGTGTATGGGTGTGAGGATGTGTGTGTGTGTGTGTGTGTGTGTGCGTGTGTAAGTGTGTTTTGCAGGGGTGTGAGAATGTGTGTACGTGCATGTGTGTGTGTTCCAACCATGTCATCACTGGTATTCCAGCACCATCGCTTTTGGACAGGAACTCCCCTGATTATGCCAAGGGCCTACCAAGGCAGTGCCAGCGGTTGTCAGTATGTGTGGGCATATGTGTGTGTGTGTGTCAGAGAGACCAGCAGAGGCCACAGCCCAGATGAGCGACGTGCTCAGAGACCGGTGCTCTTTCCGCGCTGCCTTTGTCTCCACATGAATTATCTATTAGTCAATTATAGTAACCAGGCACGTCCAGCACGCCTAATAACCAGGCTCGTCATTTAGCCTATTAGCAATGCCCTTACCTCATTTCTCGGCCGACTCAGATTGCAGGTAAAAAAGAGCCGTCAGCATGTTAAATGCCCAAGTCAGTCTGCCAGCAGGGGAGGACGAGGCCTCACACAACGAGCGCCGTGGGGCGCGCGCAGTCATGGGGACAGGATGTGAGGACAGAGGTCCGCCAGCTCCTTTGTAGGCCTCGGTGGATCTGATTGGACAGAATGCGTCACTGCTGGGAGAACTCATCAGCATGAGGTCATGATTACAGGGGCGGTTTTAGTCACGGGCGGACCGGGCAGCCGCCCGGGGTGGCATTTTTTCATGTCACGTGGGGGGCGCACAAGCATAAAATAAATCTCTGCGCCGTGAAGCGGTTCTCTTTTCTATCATTTCACTGTGTGGGGAATTGGCAAATTGGCGCCCCCTTAAGGCAGCTGCAGGCACCCCTGCTTGCTGAGAAGGTGCCGTGCACAGAAGCTGTGTGAAAAAAGGGGAGAGGGACAGACAGCTCACCTGACTGGGTCTCCCAAATGGAACGGACAATTCATAATATTATAAATATAGGCCTAAAGTTCCTGCACATTTTTGTTTTTTTTAATTGTGTGAAATGGCTAATAAAAATATGTAACACAAAACGATTGTGGTCACCAAGGTGAATTGGTTTAGTCTTGACTTCTGGTCGTGAGTGACAGTGTTGGGGGGATGGGAAATCTGTTGACTGTTGAGTGCCAAAGAAGATGGACAGGAAAAGGTCAAGTAAGCCATCAGGTGCCCAATTTCGAAAAAAAAAGAAAAGAAGAGGAGAAACGAGAAAAAGATAAAGGTATGCAAATATGTCTCTGTATGATTATTACGGTATCCATGTCATGAATGAAGGGCTAATGTTAATTGGTGGGTATAGGCTAACTCTTACGTTTGTTAGCCTTTTTTCTATGATGCTTGCTATGCAACAACAATATTTCGGTTTTAACTCAACAAATACGAGATAACATTTCACCATAATAGTGTGCTTTGCAACAAGTTAAGTTAAGTTATTATTTATTTTCATTATTTAGGTTAGGCCCTGTAATTAGCCAACGGAATTTTCAAATCTGTAGGTAGTTTCAAAGGCGAACATTTGCTATTTGCTACAACTATATTTTGTGACAAAGTATAGTTTAACGTCATAACTAAAAGTGTTCCTCCCTAAAAGTTATAGTAATATAGCATGTAATAACAGACATTTAGCGTGTAAGGGCATGTTTATGTAACCCTCCTATTATGTTTGGTGTCAATTTGACCCCAGGCTGTTTTAGCTGTATAGAACATAATCGGTCTTACCACAACAGCCTTTTGATTTCAATGGGGGGGGGGGGGGGGGGGGGGGGCGCGAAGGGCGTCTCGCCCTGGGTGTAATTCAATGTAGAACCGCCACTGCATGATTATGCAAACCAATGTTTTTTGGATGGAGGAGGATGTACATGAGAAGTACACAAACAAACAAACGAGCCACATCGTGGAAACAAAAGACTGTATCTCACACACACGGGACCACACTGGGATTTGTGTGCGCCTGCATGTACACAAGCAGACAGGCTGTCGCACGCGCGCACACACACACACACATCTGAACACAATGTTGACTCTTGTCATTGATACCAAATAAACTATAATATGCAACAGCATACTCATGGTGGAGGCAACGTTTTAGTAGCAATCACGAGGCGAGGGAAAAGAGAGGGTGGAGTTATCAGGTCAGTTCTCCCTCTCTCTCTCTGCTCACACCATGCTACTGTATACTGGGAGGCACTGCCCTCCCGTGGTCAAAACACAAACTGAACCGAATGTGTTCCATCAAATGAGACAAAAAACAGACAAAGTAATACAGACAGATAACCTACCAAATGTTCTGCTACTAATTCAGTTCCTGATAAATAAATCAAAAAACGATTCACACACAAGCCAAGCCTACACAACCACTTGAAAGAGTTTACATCCCATGCACCATTTAATATCTGGTGAGTATATGTGGGCTGCTCAATGTCTGACCAAGCTAATATTGGGACACTGTCCTTGACAATGCAACAAGCAGGGAAGTCAAAACAATAAGTATAACGGTAGCCGCAGTAGTCCAGCAATAGCATGTCCTGACATTGACAGATTCAACCACACAAGCCTATGAAGATCAGTGGGAGATGTCTCGCCCCAGGCATCAGCTGTAGAAGTGTGCAGACTAAACTATCCATCCACACCTCACATGGGCCCGGGAACATGGCCTCTGGGGCCCCACCCCACCACCTTGAACTCTGTGGTGGATGGGAGGGCGGGGAACTGAGCCCCCGCCAAGTCCATGAACATGAGCTGAGAATGGGGCACTGGGTGGGGATGAGAGGAAAGGAGAGGAGAAGGGAGGGGTGGGGTGGGCAGAGCTGGGGTGGGGTGACAGGGAGGTCAGGAGACAGGGAGAGAAGGAGAGAGTGAGAGGGGAAAGGAGAGCCAGGATATAAAAAGAGAGGGGAGATCTGTACTTTTATCTGGGTTTTATGGCCACAGGGCAAAAGGAGGGACAAAGGTTGGGAAAAAGCACTTCACACATGCACCCCCGTCAGTCCCATTTCATGCCTGTAATTAAAATATGTGCCAGAAGGTGGCAGACTTGGACACTGACCACGGTAAGGCATTCAAAGATAACTCTCAACGTAGACAAAATACCGGCCAGTCGCACAAAACAGCATGACGACATGTTTGTTTTTCTCATTTCGGTCCGTTCCAGATCCACGGTGTCGTTACTGAAGAGGGCAAGATGAGTGGCTGGATACTGAGAGCTCATCTGGCACTCCGTGCAGTCTGGGTTAGGAAAACTCAACACCCCCGAACCTTCTAGGGGAAACAGATGGCGGTAAACTCCACGTTCCCATTCAGCTCGTGTGGAAAAAGTTCACATCTCCAAAGCCGTCTTTAATATAGTTTGAGCCATGTGGCGTGAGAGAGATGGATAGACACCTGTGTGAGTGTGGCCATGGCCTGGCCTTGGACTCTCGGAATCCAGCAGCTCGGACTATTCATTTCTACAGAGGGGAATAGAAGACATCTTCACCTACTCAGAGAAACAGGTGGCGAACCACCACACAATGGATGATGGTTCATGACTGAAAGATGTTTCGCACAAATAACACACACACTGAATATCCAAAACAAAGTACACACTGTAGCTGTGCCGTGTGGCTTATACGTTCACCAGACCATCCTTTTCAACAAGCCACACTGGAGCGAACATTCAGTAAACTCCCACATCAAAAGGGTGCAACCCAAAACCCTTTCTTGAAGAACTCTCTTTTTTTTAAACATACAACCCAAGGTTCCAAGACCCAGTTCTAGATGGCTCGTTAGCTCTTAAAAAGGACGAATATAGCATAACAACATTAAACCTTATTTTGAGGGGAGTTCTCCCATTCTTAAAAATGTTTTCAGTATCAATACAAAGCGTAATACAGGCTATTTTGCTTCGATTATGGACAAAGCAAACACAAAACCTTGTTAATGTCTCAATCACGTTCTCTCTGGTCATTTTTAATCCTTTAGTTCCTAATTAGTCAGCGCCATTAGGAGGGTGTTAATCTAGATTGATTGACAGCCCTGGAGAAGGGCAGGATGACGCCAGCCCCTTCACACCTAGCCACCGCCAGGAACGAACACAGACTAATTTGGATAACACACACACACGCACACACACGCACACACACACACACTCACACACAGCTCATTCCAAGAGAGCCTCAAAATATCCACAACTACCCGTGCAGCGGAAGTTTTTAAGCAACGTTATCTATCGCTTTATCTGAGTCTGAGACGTGTTGCAGAAAGACTGGGCGGTGAGAGGGGAGCACACACTGCTGTAGTCCAGTGCATTAGGGATATGAACCATGTGCCAGTAATAGAGCTGTCATGTTCTATTTGTGAAGTTGACAGAGAATATAGGATAAATAAACCTTGTAAAATGGTGGCCTACGAATTAAAGTGAGCAATTCATAAAAGCAATTAAATTACGGGACCCATAGGCAATTTGTCAAAAAATAAATTGATGTTTCTTTAATTTAGTTTATTTAGCCTATTAGACTTTTACGTTTATTATTATTATTAATAATAAAACTATTATTGTTGTTGTTATTATTGCTGTTCACCACTTCAACACTACTGCTTCTATAACCAGACTTCTAGCTGATAGGTTAATTATCGGTGTAAATGGCATAATTTTACATCGTTATGACTAAGATCCATGTTTGTGTATTTCTAATAACAATGTCTGCGTAAGTTATGAAATAGGCACCAGGTTAAATTAGCTCAAAAGAAAACAAAAGGCAGGTCAAAACTCTTTGAAGAACTCTCAAAGCTTTGTTCGAGTCTATTTAGGCCTACTCATTTAAAAATATATTTCAATGTGAAATAAAAACATCCCACTAGTTGTACGTACAACATTACAGAAACCAATACATCACGCGGCTGAGGAAACCGTTTCCATGTCATGGTGCTGTCTGTGTCCGTTTACTTTATTTCACCAGTTATTGCAGCCAGAGACAGGCCAGTGTTGACGCTCCGAGCGTCTGAAAAAGATTTCACGACCATTCATCAGCTTGCAAAGCGCGCAAATAGTCTTTAAAACTATAAACACCATCGCTGGGTCGGAGACAGGGGGACCCATTTACCTCGTGGCTGTGATAAACGCTGGAGATAAAACAAACGATAATGCTGTCTGTCTCCTGTGGCCGTCTCCACACGCATTAATAATAGGTTCAGTGCCAGCATTCTCTGCCCTTTTGCTATTGCCACGGCATTAGCCTACCCTACGCCCTTTTCACTCCATTCTACCGAAACAGGCTACTTTTCAACTTTGGATTTTATGAAAATACCAATAGGCCTAATAATAATATAACTAGTTTATTCATAAAAATGTGTGCAGCCTAGTTGCCAATACAGATGAGAGGCAGAGAATAAAACCATTTCATAGAATAGCCATCATTTAAAATGTGTGCCATGTCTGACACTTAGGCCACAACTGCTGCGTGGGTGGGTGCGGGTTTGTTGTCATCTGCTATCACGTCCAGATAAGCGACCTAGTGGCTCCAGGATCTCTCGAGGCAGACAGCGGAGTGTGTTGCTGCTGGTTTCAGGTTATGCCTTTGGGGACCAACCTGTTGTCCATTCCTCTCCTCGCCATTTCCCACCGGATTAGATAATTAAGCAACAACTTATGGGCGTGCGCAAACACACACACACACACACTTTCAACAATTACCCAGTAAAGACTGATAAATAACATTAAAGTTTAATTTCTCAATTTATAGTGTCCCAGTGGGCTAAAAATTATGGCAGTATTCGTCTTTAATTAATTGTAAAGATGATTAATGCTAGTCCAATTGTAAAATTATGTTTCAGGCCTATTCACACTATTAAACAATTAAACAAAAGCTAAGTGTTGAACCAACTATAGAAGATATGCGTAAAGACCCATGGTTGTGATCATTTAAACATATTGTACGTATTGGAATTCGATTAAGATCCATCGGAAATGGGACCACTAATGGTAATCCGTCCATCCGTTTCTCCATCCGACATGAACCCTCCCCTCACCCTCCCTCCGTCCTCTCTCACTGTAGCTACGTCGTAGAAGGGGGCAAGGAAAAGTTGGGAGACACGAGTTGATGTTCAAGATGCACACTTCACTCAGGATCTCCCAGGTTAAACAAACCAGTACTTAAGCTTATAGTAAATAGTAACGAGCAGTAGTGATTTTGAAATAACCTATCCTACTGCCTTATGTCAGTTTAACTATTGGCGTTTCACAGCAATGTTTCCCAGCCCCAGCACGTCAACTCCCTTCTCGGTTAAGGATATATTAAACCTAGAGCAGAGTCATGAGGATATGATCTCCCTGGACATCTCTCCCCGGATGGACTGCGCTGTACCGACCTCCTCTTGTATGCTGGCCCGCTTGAAGCAGGAACCCCACCGGGAGATGACGCACGGAGCTTCGATGTTCGGAGATGACCTTCAGGAAGTTAAAGCAAACCGAAATACTGCCATTAATTTCGCCGCTGCCTTTTATGGAAACACTTTCTTAGAAATGGACATAGTCAAGGATGGAAAGACAGACTGCTTTGATGGAAAACACAAAAAAGGTACAATTATAATATGTCTTAATTCCAAATGTTGCCTACTTTGGGCTAAAGTTAAACAGACATTTAATTGCAATCGAAATATCCAACCAAACGCAACCCAACATAAGGAAAAAAATTAAAGCAACACTATAGGCGTTACATTTAGAACAATAGGCTCATTTTAAAATAAGCATTGGGTGCAATTCATGCGCAAACTAATTTGCTGACTAAAATGTGAATGCACAAATATGTTGGTCAATAAATTAAAATAAATTGTCCATGCTCTCAACGAGAGAGGCCTTTTGAAACACTGACACTAACATTTTATCAGCATACTTTTCACTTCATAATTGTTATGACTTCGCTGTAGAGCCTATTAGTTTTGCTTTACATCCTTTTTTGGCAAGTCTTCACATGACACTTCAATGACACTACATATATATTTCTTTACACTTTGTAGACGTATACACCCCTCAGAACGAAGCCGTGGAGGACGTGAAGACCGAAGACTCTGAAATACCTAAATCTCGGAAGCGCCGTAAGCCGCGCGTTCTCTTCTCTCAGGCGCAGGTGTATGAGCTCGAGCGGCGCTTCAAGCAGCAGAAGTACCTGTCTGCCCCAGAGAGGGACCATCTGGCCGGTATGCTGAAACTCACCCCGACTCAGGTTAAGATCTGGTTCCAGAACAGGCGTTATAAATGCAAGCGTCAAAGACAGGACCAGAGCTTGGAGATGGTCGGTATCCCCCCACCAAGGCGCATCTCAGTTCCCGTGTTGGTCCGAGATGGAAAGCCCTGTCTGACGGACACAGCAACCTACAACACGTCCTATAACGTGGGTATCAACCATTTCTCCTATAACAGTTATCCGACCTTCAGTAACTACCCAAGCCCAGGGTGTAACAACAATTACCCATGCAGCTATCCTGCAGCCACAATGCAAACTATCCAGGGCTCGTCGAACAACGGTAATTACATGAACTTTGGGGTAGGCGAACTGAATAACGTCCAAAACACATTTCCCTCCAGTAACGGAGTGTCCTCTTTACATGGAATTAGAGCCTGGTAAATTAAAACATATAGAACTGTTGAAATATGTGAGTGAATGCATGCACGCATATTGGAAATATTTGCTTTTCACGCTGAAGACTTAGGCCTACGTTTGCAGGTATCATTTAGCTCAATAGAGTGGCATTAAGATCATAAGTTCATTACGGTTTTGTGTAAAAACTATATTTCATGGATGTACCGTACTGTGCCAGTGTACTTTTTTCAGCAAAAGCATGTTCCATTTTTACATTTCCTCAGAATCTTCCCATGTATAATTTGTGAATAAATATGTTGTTTCTTGTAATAGATTCAGTGTTGTCTGTTTTGTTTTGAGCCAATTTTTGGAAGACAACCATACTGTAATGAATCCAACTGGTAAATAGGCTACATAGGCTATTTATGAATAATATCGTCGTAAACAAACAGGTTACGTTAATTATTATTCCTAATATTATTATTGTTATTATTATTACTATCATCTGCTACTTATATTACTAATAACACGATTTATAAAAACAATAACCATAAATATTATGGACTACATTGCACTGTTAGGCCTACTATTCAATAGAATGTATAAAAGGCCTGTAGCTTGTTTGTTGTTCCATAAATCAAATCAGTGAATATTTGTTAATCATAGCTTTTGGCCTTCATGTCAAACAATATCATGGACTTACAAAAAGCGCAATATGGTTCACATACAACTGTTGTTAAGCGTCAATTTAAACCGTTCAAGTGGCTTTACAAAGCGCTTTTCAACTTGTTCTATCGGGGGACTAGAAGTTGTATAAACTTAGAAAAAACACATATGGCCATTCGTTAGCGGACTGTGTTCCATTTTATGACATGCTCTTACGAAATATAAGTTTAAGCGTCAGTGTTTGATTTATATGATAGCCTATTCTACATTCTGTCAGATTTGTTGAATAGAAGATTCAATTACGTGTGTTTGACTCACACACAATTAAAACACTGGTCACTTCAATTTACTTTAGTATAAAAAAATATGAAATATAACTTGTGCATCTTAGAAAATCCTACTTTAAACCCTGAATGACATAGGCTACTTCTTGTCCAGCTTCAACAGACGTCTGACCAACTAAGACACCAGTTCACTTTTCAAAATCTGGCACTCTGTACTTGATTGACACTATCACAGCTCTAAATTTAATAATAGCTCAATTTGCTTGACATCGAGCCAGGGCCTTGTGTAAGTGTACAACTAAATGAGCAGGCTAGGAATTGGCCATGGCAAATGGTCCCCACTTTAAATGAGTAAGAGACGCGTAGGTCTCTCTTAGGTCTCTCTCTTAGGTCTCTCCACACATACTCCACAAACCTTTGTCTCTCTTATTGGTTATGTGACACTGTCTAATCCCTATATATGCAAAGCATATTTACCCCACAAACGACACATCATTTTGAGAGATATAATGACTTTAATTTAGATCGTTTTTTTAGCAACAACAAAAAAAGGCTTGGACGCGAACATAACGTCTGTTCCATGATGAGAAAAGGCAACTAAGGGGGTAGGGAGGTCATGTAGCCACTGTGCCCACCCACTCCCCTGAGGTGTTGAAAAGGCAAAGTCAGATAACCGGACCGAGCTAACCTAAAAATATTCCCCCTCCTCTCCCTCCACCCACGGGTGGAAAGAGAGAGGGAGAGAAAGGGAGAGAGAGGGAGACGAGTCAGGATAATCTGCTTTTCCGGGTCTTATCTAGAGAAAGGCAGGAACGCATGCTCTTTTATCGCCGCCAATGTGATTACTGCCTCTGCTTTTCTTTCCTGGTGCTCAGTCCCATCTGAGCTTCTGGGAGCAGGCCTCACTGTCACCAAGCCTGGCCCAACACTGGAGGACAGACTGGCCGGGCCCAGCCCAGACTGGCTGCATACCCACCACTGAGACTGCGTGAGAGCTAATGGTGTCACTAGTGAGATGTGGCCACATCAAACCAGATTAATCTAATTTTCACTGCTAATAAGAAAACAGTAATTTTTCGACATTATTTACATTCACAAGTAGAATCAAAACATTTAACAAAATAAATTAACAAAATGAATTATTAAATTAGCAATTTAGCAATTTACAGTTAATTAAATCAGAAGTAAGGCAGACCAGTGGGGGGAAAACTGAGGAAAAATAAAATGTCTACGATGTCCCTAGGTTCCACAAAGTACAATAAATAACAGTAACAAACAATGTAATTACACATCATAAATTAACAACATAATGAGACAGTATAATAACAGAGTGAACACTGGTTACATTGACAGTCAGGTTTCCCTGCTAGATATTACACATACACTGTTGGAGGCTTCAGCCCTATACTTCTTTCAGGGATACCAGGCCATGTGTGTTAAACTGAGGTGTTTATACAAGGATTAACCCAGCGTAGTTAGATGGCTCCCAGGGTCAGGTAGAGCATATGTCATCCCACTAATAGTTATGATTAACACTGGGGGAATGTTAGCCTTATCCTATATCTGAGACTTGGCCAGGTTCCTATTCCACTAGGAGTGTTTAGACACCTCATACTGATATGGAATCAAACCTTCCCACTGAGGTGGGGGGGAAGCAAAATTAACAAGAAAAAGAAAAAATACGACAAAGAATGACTGGTTTAAATGCGCTGTCATTTAGTTAAAAATGTCCAATATATTGGACCAATTCTATGTAGTATATGTTTGTATAACAAATGATCAGAGGTTATTTCTGCGGAGATGAAGCAATTCATTACCGTAACACTTTCTGCAATATCAAGAGAAGGGAAGAAAATAAGAGCTGGGCCTTGAAGCTGCTTTGCCCTGCTGGTGTCAGAGGACTACAGGAAGTGGAAGTGGCCCCTGGTGTCAGAGAACTACAGGAAGTGGAACTGGCTTCTTAAGACTATGGAGATGGCTGTCTATACAGCACTACAGGAAGTGGACCTAGCATCCTAAGCTTATGGAGACGCATCCCCTGGTTACAGGAAGGGGAAGAGTCTCTTCTTGAGGATGTAGAGGACGGTGGCAAGGAAAAGGGCCAGGCCGAGGAAGATGAGCAGCTTGTCGGTGAGTTCCCGGCGGTTGTATTTGGTGATGAGTTTCCTGCTCAGCTGAATGGTCCCGGTCATGGCCTTGAACTCCTCATTGGTCTCCAGCACTGTCCTTGATGATGTTGCTACGGAGACAACGCGTCCACACTGTACCGTCTCTGATAGTCAAATATGTCAGACATCGGTCAAATACCTAAGAATTGTTTTCCCTCTATATGTTTAAATAATGTATGTCTTAATTTTAACTTACTATTATGAGAGTCAGAATGGAGGGAAAAAAATGGATGCCAGATGTGTCTGGATAAAGAATCTACAAGGCAAACACTAAGGATTGAGATGTTTCAGCCCTGGACTCTAGGGGGCTCCACCTACCCAGCGAGGTCATTGTCTCCTCGCTTTGCTGCACCTGCTGCGACATCGTCCGGCTCATGCTCATCAGGCTCTCTGTGATGTTACTGGACGTCTGGGCCATTCCCTCTTTCGTATTCTTCCTGATTGGAAAAAAAAAAAAAATAATCAAATGAGCAGTGGCTTTCTTCTGTGTTCATTGGATATACTGTATAATAATAAATAATCACACCTCATAACAGTTATGGATCAAATATTGAGCACTGAAGAGCAAAACAAGCCTTCTTTACCTTTGTCTCAAAGCACTGTCTCCTCCATTGAGCAGGGCCTCTTTCTCCAGGTTGTCGATGGAGAGTTTGCTTGCCAGGTTTGCCTTCCTCCATGCTGTCTGGTTACTTCAGAGACAGAAAAAATATCAGTCTCAGCGCTATCCCAAGACTCTCCAAAACCTGGTACACTATCATACATCTCAGTTGTGGACACGCACACAATTGGAGATAGGGTGTGTGTGGAGTCCAACCCTGATTCACCTCAACATCTGTTTTCGGTGTCCCTCCACCTCCCTAAGCAAGGCCATCTTGTCAGACTCCTTGTCCTGCTCCATCCCCATCTGTTCCAAGTCCTGTCAACCCCAGAGCAGTTCTGACGTCACATCCTCGTCTTCTTTGCTTGCAGTTTGGAGTGTTCCATTATCGTTTTTGAAATGATACATGAAAGGCAGCTAAGGGTTGATAAAAAAAATCGCAGATGCACTGTATACAAACACCTGGCCCTCACCTGGATGCGCAGCCGGATGTTGAGCAGTTTTACTTTTACTTTCGAGTTCAGATCTGTCAGCTTGCACAGTGGTCCTGTGCACTCATTGATATCCTGATTACAAAACAACATTAACCGTAACGGTGGATACGTTATGGAATTGAGGCAAAAGTTTAATTTTAAGCACAGATAAAAGTTTGGGTGGAAGTGACGGGACACAAAACAGCCAAGGCAAAAGACACAACGATTACAGTCGGACATTATAGCGAAACATTAAATGTTAACATAACTGAGTCAAAAATATTAAAACTGTACATGTACAGTACCTAGTTAGAAATGTAATGTCGGACTTGCCATGCACTCTTCCATTGTCACTAACAGTTAATAAACGACACGACGAAAGCAAGCTATGTCAGTATGTTATGAACCCAGCTGCTCGCTGGTACTGGAACACAAGCCATCTTCTGTAATGAATACATGACAACGTAGACGATTAACATATGCCATTACATGAGTGAGGCTTATATTAATAACACTGTTCAAACCTGAATGAGAGCCTTGATATCCAAGTCATATTTGAGAATCTCTTGCTCACATATTCTGACGTGGACCTCTATGCAAGACGCCATTCTTGAGACTTAGTTATCTACGGCAAGCACGGAGCCGGCAAAATAAACTGTTTTGAGTTTCTCTGAGATGAACTGACCTTTAGACATTTTCATGCAGTAGGATACAATATATTTATTAAAGATAAAAAAGAGACTTGATTGATTTAGGACAGTTTAATTATTAGGGCATCAGAAACATTAAAGAAATAAAAAGGAAAGGCAAAAAATAAAACATCCATATCAATATTTGCAAATCACTTAGAAACAATAAACACATTGTACACACAACACAGACCATGGGAGGTTGTCATTTCTGTGTTTCACTTTTGTGAAACACATTAAATGAGACACTTTAGAAAAGTTATTTGGGGATCAATTTGTACAAGGCACCATTGTGGGCATCTCTTCAACGTCACATGCTATATATATATATACGAGGATTGTGATTTACAAGGTGCCGTCATGTAGTTTGGATCAAGCGCTCCATGGGTGTGCAGCAGGTTCTCTGTGGAGACAAGTGGAATGATCTAAATACTATACTTCATATAAAATTCTGTAGTATTTAGACAAACATTTGAATGATGTTATAATGTATTATACTGCATGAGTTTACCTGCAGGGGGTTGACTGGACACTAGGGTTTGACAACTAGGGCCAGTGGTAGTTCAGGTACCAGATGGTTTCGTTACTCAGGACAGGGCCAAACAGTGGGTTGAGCTGGGATAGGATAGCTATCAGCCAACTGAGACAACAAAAGCAATGTAAGACAAATGCCCAGTTCAGACCCTTAACATAGTCCTCCTGGTTTTCTTCTTCCCTGGCAATGCCTGGCTAGATAGGCTAGTTTTCCACAAGCTTGGCATTGCCAGACCATAAGTCTGGAAAACTCTCAGTTCATTTATAAGTGGTATTATCAACGGCCACATATGTCCCCAATCTTCTCATTTTAAGAGTAAGTGATCCAGGGGAAGGGGGATATCTGCACTTTCATGTAGAATCAGAATGAGTCCGAAGAGGTGCATTGTTCTCCTGGTCTAGGGTGCCCTCTAGTGCCCTTAAAAGAAAGTAAAAAAACACTGCCTGTGAATATTTAATAAGCTTACCCCACCCTATCTAAATATTTTACAGTGCAGAAGGCCAGTGTCTCGAGCTACTACGGTAGGAGAGATGACTACTAGCTACCTAAACACCCATTTCCCCTATCGACAACTGGAAGTGCAACACACTGGTGATGAATGTGGGCTGACAGTGAGGATGGGATTCCAACAACATTTAAAAAACAATCAATGTCAATGAGAACACCCTCAGGCTTAACAGTCTGGCCTCTCTCTTTTCATACGGAAGCATACCACCTTCTCTACATGTGACTGTGCTTGACTGATAACATGCTCTGTTTATTTAAGACCCTTTTAAACCTTGTCAAATACATTTTGATAGCCATTGCTTTGACTTGTGGCTTCTAATTATATGCACATTGTACATGGCTCTTGAGGAGTGTTCTAGGTATCTGTAGGCCTGTGAGTAAGACTAGATTTAAAAAATAAAAATAAAAAACAAGAAGAAAAAACACACAACCTTAGTTTATGTTTGAGGCCACAGTACTGCAATTGCAAGAGGTAAAATGGGTCATACAGAGATATTCATTAGATTTTTTAGATGTCAATACTTACAACAGGTAGCAGCACACTGCAGTTAACACCAGCATGGTAACTATCACTCTGAGGAAAGGGAATAACGTTATTGCAACTGATCACAGGCAAGTAGACACTACAAACCATTTTATGATGCACCCATCTCAGGTCTAACATAAAAATGGTACGAAACAATTGTAATGTCAGTTTTTTTTAATGGAACACACATTTGCCAATCTAAAATACAACCATCTAGACGTTGTTCTAGATCATGTGATCGACGCAGTGCACGCAGGCCCATTATAGGTTTACTTGTGGTAGAGATGGGAACTAGCACCCATTGGGGAAGTTCCAGAATTGCAAACCCAGTAAATGTATCACTTGCTTCTATCATAAATGTTACATTATCTATTGAACAATATATCAACGTAAGGTTGTGTAATCATTGAACTGAAGTCGAAATGTCTAGCATTGCAAGGGACACTAAAAACCAGCAAATAAACTATCTTTCAACCATCCTGAGCAGAGGTTAGCTAGCAAAGTAGAGGAGCTACCATATTTTCAGTTTAGGTATCAAAACGCTCTTCGCCTGTAGAATAAAGTAACTCTGTATGACTTTTATAAACTGTATAAACTAAAGTCTTACGTCTATAATGTGGCTAACTTGTTAGCTTATTGGCTAAACTCATCAACTCACCCTCTGTTCGGTCCTTTAGGAACAAACCATGGTAGTACTCCGCCGACAATTCCCCAAAACAGTGTCATTACCGCCATAGGGATAGCAAAACTAAGTCCCGCCATAGTTCTCTTTGGTTCTAAATGTATAAGTCACAGAAATGTACTTCTGTACTGCTTCGGCAAAGTTTCGTGAGCCAGCTGTGTACACTGTTGCTTGCAGATAATAGCCAGACCGCACAACTAGGAAGTTGAAATCACATGACGCTGAGTAGTACAAGGGGGGGCTGGTACAGCACATCATTGGTCATGCATGCCATTCAGTAGGGGTGTGCGATACTGCAAAATGTGTTATCGATCCGATACCAAGTAAATACAGGGCCAGTATAGCCAATACCAATACCCATACCGATACTTTTTACTTAGAAAAGCAGCTTTTCTACTTTCGTGAAGGGGAAAGCAATGCCTCATCATTTATGAAGTGAATGCATCATCAATGCATTATATGGAAATTTAAATGAAAATTGAAAATGAGAATTGTCATGATCATTGAATGAATTTATGATTTTTCCTTTAATTAATTAAACATATTGTTGGTATAGTGTGCTGCTGAGTCGTGTTATTGCACGTGCACGCCGGTATCGTGCCAAGGCAGTTATCCCCGCCAGGATTTGCATCCCCTGTCCGCTGGAGCGCGCGTGCACTCCACAAAGAGCAACGTGGAAGACTCAACAGGTTTTTCCATAGTAAGGGACTCATTTATCTACATAAATACGTTTATTTGTCTATTACATTAAGGCGACGTGTGAATTGTTTAATGCGTCGTTTAGTATTGTGGATTAATTGATAGTGTTATCCAAAGTTCCATATTGCCATGCACATTATCTACATAGGCCGACTGATAGGCCTATTTATGTGACTCGACATCACAGGTTTATGAACAATATGTTTTTCCTTTAATCTAGGCTGCCTCCATCTGTCCATTCTCTGCGGGTGTGGTCTGACAAGGATGCCCCGTCTTTGATAACCCGTCCCTCCCTGCCCTCAAACGTGATTTCTGTTTTGATTTAATTTAGTTTAATATGACTTTTCAATTAACCGCTTTGTTCACCTGTCTACCATGAGTTACAGAGGGGATACACATTACATCAGGCCGTATTTTCACCTGATATGTGTACCCCCTCCCCTAACATGCAAAGGGTCTGTCCTGCCATCATGTGTGTTATTTTCTCCGTTATTTTGGTCACAATGAATAACCTGAGATAATATGGAGATCTCTTTTCTAGCAAAGGTTACAGAGGGGATACACATTATGTCAGGCGTTTATTTCACCTATGTGTACCCGATGAGTTTAACTTAAACTCCGCTTCTGATTGCACGCGCGCTCCCGCAGCCAGGGAATGCAAATCCTGGCGGGGATAAGTGCCAACTCAGAGCATAGCAGGGGAGGGTGGGGAAGGGTATCAATAAAAACTGATACTAACGTTGGTATTGATACAATCGATACTTTAGATCGATCTGCCCACTCCTACTCCTCCATTCAGAAAACTTGACATAACTCATGATTGACACTTTCAATTTTGCTAAAGCTTTCTCCATATTTTAGCACTCTATAATTCTACTTCTACTCAATGTGCCATATGGTCTTTTCAGTGAATATGCTAAACGATTAAAATGGGTGTCTAAACAGAGACCTTTCCTTCATAGGATTCAATAAAATTGTACGTGTAATTACTGACTGTAAAGCAAATATACCCATACCATCTACAATATTTGTATGGCACTTCATATATATGTATACAAACCTTTAACTAAAGGATTACTAATTTTTTCCCTTCATTAAATTTGAAATAACGTAGAACGTTAACGTAGAAGGCCTATTTTCACCGGCACAGGCTTTCAACAGTTACACTTCTATCCTTGCATGCACCCTTTCAACCGCCCTCCCATATCAAAACAAGACATGAAAACCACTTTTTACAACAGTTTATTGATAGCAAAAGATCATTTTCACTCCTGCATCTTCTCTACGGTCTCCTCCTTGTATTTGCCCTTCTCCTTGCCATCGGCACGAGACTTGGCCTTGCGTTCCAGGATCTTCTTGCGGTCCTTGTCAAGCTTTAGCCTGGTGATCACAACCTGGAGGAGAAAACGTATTAGCTGAACATCCTCTTTCAATATTTAAGTGGAACCATTTCTCAAAGGACGGGAGCTGGCTGCATAGTCCATAATTCATAGATCTATAGTCAGAAAGGTAACGCAAGCAACAGTCATTGAAATGGACAGGTAATTATTAAATTCTCAGAAAGAAAGTCCAGAATGTATACCCATTCAAGAATCCTGTCACATCCAGTCACGGTTGTATCAACATTGTTAACAATGTCTTAACCACCCAACTTATGGTGAAAGGCAAAAGGTTCAGCTTTAATATGGAAAATCCTTTGACCATAGGAATTATTCAATTGAGATCTTTGGCAGACAAAACACCAAAAAAGCATGGCATCTCTGCTGCATAATCAGATCTACTCTTAATCCACCTATTGCTCTGCTCTACTCCCCCCCTAAAAAAATAAAATAAACAGGCTAAATGTTATTTTAACTTCAGTAAGGCTCACAACATTCAATCTACTAACTGATAGATGTTATTAGAGCAATCATCCACTCATACAATGAATGTAGAAATACAAGGGCTCCCCTAGCATCACATGATTTAGCACACTAGTTGCGAAAACAAATAACTCCATCCATTTCTCAGAGTAAACAGACTACTCTAGAAGATTTCATTGTTCACTATTGAAACCACAAGCACGCATGGGAGTTGGGGTGATCCAAGGAAACCTCACCTTGCTGGGGTGGATGCCGACATGGACTGTGGTTCCGTTGGCCTTCTCCCTCTGTACGCGCTCAATGTAGATGACGTACTTCTTCCTGTAGACCTGGACGACTTTGCCAATCTGCTGGCCTTTGTAGTGTCCACGAACCACCTGCAATACACACCCAATGCCACCAACTGTTAATCACCATGAACTACATAACTGTTACAATATTTTTTTGGACCATGTGTACACTGATCAAAGGGCTACTAGACAGTTGCTGGCCATTTAAAGTGATGCTGACAAAACAAACGTACAGTGCTCACAAATGAACTACGACTTCAGAGCTCATTACTCAGGTGTAGTGTCTGACCAAGTCTTACCTGGACCTCGTCATCTTTGCGGATGGGCATGGACCTCGCGTTATACTTCTGACGGAGCTCCTTGGAGAGGGGGGAGGACATGATCTTCCTCCGGATGTGTGAGGGGGCATTGAAGTGCCTCTTGCGGTTCTTGCGCCGCGAAGATGTCACAAATGGATTGAGCTTCATGATGGCTGTAAACACAAGTCAGTGGTCAGCAACAGTAGGTGTATGCCAAACATCTCAAATGAAAGCCTACTGTACTGGAAATCAGGGTAGATAGCCATTAGCTGATAGTCATACACGGAGAAGTACACGGATAGCTGGTTAAGACGTAATCGTTGTTTAGCCATTGCCATTTTACTGTGCCAATACACCTGCACGGGTCAAGACCGACTAACACCAGACACTACTCAGTTTGTTAACAATGCATGTCTCACATCGGTTCTCAAAAGTCATCAACTTGTTAGGGCATGTGTGTGAAGCTAACGCCGTTAGCAACCTACTACTGTACTGGCTACCCTAGCTGGGTAGCTCTTTTCTTCCCTCTTCAAAACAAGCCTTCACAGCCACAATATTTGAAACGGTACAACCCAGTACCACTGTTTCAAACACATCGAAATTGAGACACTATGTACTGTACTTGCAACCAACTAAAAATGAATACTCTGGAAGGGCTGTACGGCATGTCAATTCAACGTGAAGCTTACGCTAGCAGACCGAAGCAGAAAACTGGACATTGTATTTTGTCACGGGCAAGATCATCAGCACACAATACTGGACTTTAATTGAAGGTCATGTGTACTACTTTCTTTAATATACATAGGGGACATAAAATAACGGCCAAAATAGAGGATGGAGGTTGATTACTTTCTGACAACGTTAGCAAGAAATTCTTACCCTGCCTCGTACTCCTCAATGGCCGGCGGAAAAGAGGCTCACATAGTGCTTCCGCTCACATTAGTTCACACGCGAGTCACGCGAGAGGATGTAAAACGAGAATAAATGTGAATGTATTTTATTCTGGGTTCACACACAAAGTAGCCTACTACACAATGTGACATATTCAATAACATAAAGATTTTATTGGCTTTCAAGGTTAGTTAAATTGTCTTATTTGTCTTTTATATTTCAAAGTCATCCTTTCAATTTCCCTTTTTACACTTTTCACGAGTTGTTGTGCCTCAATGTTAATAAAGAGTTCGATAGCCTATACTTAAGGAAACATTGAAACAGGGTTGTGCACGGAAAAAAAGAACACACACACACACACACACACAATGTTTATGATGTGTGTACGCGTGAGGGAGTATTACATTTAATAATAGTGTGAGATATATATTTAATAATTATACTTCAAAATACTCATGCAAGCTGGCCTATAACCCATTGAATTACGCAACTTCTGTCAGAGACACAGTAAAATTACACGTAGTGTAATATAGGCCTAAATATACTTTGTCTGATACATAGCCTATCAGTGTCAAGAACATTTTAAGTGTGTACAAACTGGTGTTGAACTGATACACGTTTACCAATTAGTCTAATAATTATGCTTCTGTTAAGACAAGCGACCCAATGAAGCAGCCTATATAGGCGTTTTAAATCTCACGCTGAAGTAACATGGGACAGTAAACTTCACATCAGACGACACATCAGCATCCACCCCCACCAGCATATCCCCCTGCCGATCCCCTCCCTTTCCTTCCTTTCTCCAGGCTACAGTCTGATTTCAGCGTTCCCCTTCGTGGCCGCACCACTCTGGAAATGAACCTGGACCGAACCGAACCTACGGCAACTGAAACGAACGAAGGAGCGTTGTCGCGGTGCGCTCCCCTCGCTCCCCGACACACAGTTTACGGACTATGCTCGCACTATGCGAAGTGATGCTGTCATAGCCCCTTGAGCACGGGGAGCTGTTCTCACCCCCGGTCTACACTCTGTCGCGGCAGTGCGGATGTGGAGTCACCACCGGAGCGTTTTGCCAGAAGAAAGAACCGGAGAAGAAGATGAAATGTTTTTCACGTTACCTCCCGTACCTCTTTCGTCCTCCGAGCACAATCCTTTCTTCCACTTGCCACACGGAAGGTAGGGTGGGACTGTGTCTAAACATGTGTTTGTGCGTGCGTGTACATTTGTGTATGTTTGTTTTACCAACTCACTGGAAATTGAATGGGTAAAACAGAGCAGTGTAATGCCATCTATGCAATCAGACTTAGCATAAACATCCTTGCCACAATATCCCAACCCTAAGTTAAGCTGAATTGTTCTGTTGCAGGGTCTGCCTGGTGAGTATTAAATGGAGTGCCTTCAGAAGCATGCCAGATCTATTCTGGATGTGGGGCACAGGGAAAGCCCTGAAGTAGACCACTCCTTAGAGTCAGGCATGTGACTGTGTGTCCACATGTGTCTGACTTACTTACTCACTTACTTTATTGTCCCCATGAGGGTGGTTCACGTCAACAAGTAGCCTTACTCATTAGAATCCAGGACAAAGAATGGTTGGTTTAGAAACATGCAGCTCACATGGTGAGTAACAGTACCAACCAGTCTCTGTGTGTGCCCTGCTTTCAGATAAACTATATGTGATAGTTAATTGCAGGGACATTCACTCACACACTCACTCACTCACTCACTCACTCACTCACTCACTCACTCACTCATTCGCTCATCAACTTAGCTTTTCGCTCCTCCTCTCTTGCTTCCCACTGTGTCAACATTTGAAAAGATTGCGGTGTCCCTTCTAAAATAGAGATAGAGCCAGACAGGGAGAGGGCAGGAGAGAGAGAGATGGAGGGAGGGAGAGAGAGAGGGAGAGATGGAGGGAGAGAGAGAGAGAATGTCACTAGGGATGTGTTGTGCTGTGTTATACAGTTGAGTGTGAAGCCCTCAGAGGCCAGTGTTTGTATAACCATCTTTTATTGGGTCATAATGTGACAGAGCCATTGCATTATTCGACCTATACCCAGCTCCCTCCCTCCCACTAACACTCCATCACTCCTCCATCCCTCCCTCCATCCTCTCTGCCCCCAAGCCTGTAGCCGAGAGAGACTGCATGTGGTCATCACAACAAGGCCCCTTCATCACCAATGTGACCTATATTTCACTAAGTGACAGACAACTGTCAGCCTTAAATCTCATGTCACATGCAGTATATTTAGTAAATACCAGGGTAATTACTTCAGGCAATGCTTTAGGATTGAGGGTGTGGGGGCGATACATTCATTTGTTCATTCACCCCCTAACTCATCCATTCAATTACACTTTTCCACACTTTCATCCAAAATCATTCATTTAAATACACTCACAACTTTACTCCTCTTGCTTGCTCGCTCGCTCACTCCCTCACTCACTCCCTCTCTCCCCACCCACCCGCTTCATATGAGCAGCGCTCATCAAGGATGATCTGGTGGAGCCTGGTTGGTCTGTACATTCATAGCAGTGATCAGGTCAGGGCAGTACATCCCTTATAGATCCCCTTCAGGATGAAGCCACAGCTGCCTCTAAAGAAGTCACAGCCTCCCTGTTCAATAACAAGCCTGGTACATATTCCACACTGAGGGCTTAAGTACAACTCAAGTCATAAAGTCTGTGAGTCAAGAGAAAAGCAATAGGCCAACGACAGGAGCTGTTGTAATGTTATTGTTATGAAAAGTCTTGTCTGTGTGTGTGTGTGTGTGTGTGTGTGTGTGTGTGTGTGTGTGTGTGTGTGTGTGTGGGTGCATGTGGGTGCGGGGAGACAAATGAATACTCTTTAAAGCTGCAAGAACATGCAAGGACACACGATGGCTCTAGATGTTTCTGTGAAGGAATGTAGAAATGTTTGACTGACAGTCCTTACCTTCCCACACACAACCAGACAGCCCAATCTCTATAACCTATCTACATTATTATGTCTCTCTCCCCTGTCTCCCTTGATGTGATATGTGACTAGGAGACAAGTTCCCAATTCCATCCACTCTGACTGAACAGCTTTGTGTTAGTGTATGTTTTATGTCCTTACCTATGGTCAGTCTGAAAGCCGTTGATCTGGACATCATGAATGTTACACTATGGGCACTATGTGTACACTATAGTAGGTCTCCAGAAAGTGTCTGTTCCCTTCCATCCACGCTGCACCCCCAGCCCTCCATCCATCCATGTCTGCCAGACAGGAGTTTTCCCCAGGGTGAAAGTGTGTGTGTGGGTCTGCATGTGTGTGTGTGTGTGTGTGCAGCAACCATGTTAGCTGAAAATGCGTTATGTAAGCCGTTTGAACAATGCCACCCAACCTGCGTGTGTGTGCTTGCGTGTGTTTGTGTGACTGTGTGTGGGTAACTGTGTTTGATTGTGTGTGTGACTATGTAATTGTTGTCTTTGTTTATCTGGGCCAGACACAAGAGAGAGAGAGAGAGAGAGAGAGAGATGTGCCAACATCTCTCGGCCTCACCTGCGGCCAGCCTCTTGGCCATTAGCCTGCATAAGTGTGTGTCTGTGTGTACGTGTGTATATTGGGGGGATGTAAGCATGTGTGTTTATCCTACCTTGTGTCAGTTTCTCTCTCATTTGTGAGCAGACAGCTCACAACTGGTCAGCTGTGCTGTGATGGATTAAGTCTTAAAGTCCCTGAAGTGTGTGTGTGTGTGTGTGTGTGTGCGACATCTGCTGTCTTGTGCCTGAGTCAGGAGAAAGCTCACTGCGTCTTCCCAAAGAAACGCCTCATCTCAAGCTGCCATCAATCAGCCCACCAGCAGAGCAGGGTCTCCTTGCTGTTGCAGTTGTGCTTGTGTAGGTTCTGAGAGTCAAAGAATGAACTTGTTTGTGCGTGTGTGTGTTTGTGTGGAGATGTGTGTGTGTTTGAGGAGAGAGAAAGAGGCTCTCTTCGCGAGTCAGAACGATGGGAATGTACCAGATCCAAAAAAGGGGGAAAAAAGTCATCTATTTTTCACCCTGCACGATAGAAAGAACACCTGAGGGTTTGTGGGTGTTTTCCCCTGATCTCGGTCTTTTTTCCACCGTGTTTTGACAGAGCATGACACTTTCTTGGAATCACTGCATCTAGAGAGGGACAGGTGCAAGAAGAAGGATGTGTGGGAGTGTGTTTAGCTATCACATAGCCGTCCCACACCCTGCCATGTTGCTTTTATCCTGACAGACACCCACTTCTCATTTCAGCACACACTCCTCACTACCGCCTAGCCTTGCATGCCTCTGAAGCCAAACACCTCCACACACACACACACACACACACACACACACACACACACACACACACACACTCACGCACGCACACACACACACACACACACACACAGATCGAAGGCCGAGATAGTTTTATTTTTAGTGACCGATACATTAGACACACAGAGAACAATCCCTCTACTTTCCTCCCCTATTATACAGTAACAAGATAGAATTACAGTCAGCATGTAGAGAGGAAGCTTCCTTCATTCATCATGTCTAACTGTTTGACATCTTCCCACAGATCAACATGGTGCTCTCCACAGTCCTCACCGCCACACTGAGAGAGCCCCCTCCAGTCAGGCAGCAGGTGTTTCCCTCTCTCCTGCTTTGTGGAGATGGTGTCAGACCGGAGCCGAGGTGCTATTGAGTGGTGGTCCCTGGTGGGACTGGGAGCACAGACAAAAGGCTCCTTATCGAGCTGGGCCGCAGACTGGGCCAGCGCAGACAGACAGGCAGCACGCAGATAGACAGACAGACAGACAGGCAGAAAGGCAGACTGACAGGCAGAAAGGGTATCGAGAGTAGAGAGAGACAGACCGAGACAAAGAAAGAGAGAGCGAAAGAGAGAGAAAGCAGGAAATAAATGGTTGCCGCTGCCCTTTGCGCTCCACTTTGTTCATTTCTTATTTCTAATTGGGTGAGAAGACACCCAGAAGTAGATGCTACGATACCCTTAATAGATTTAGATTAAAGGGCAAACTAAGAATAACAATCCCGAGATCTAGGCTCCATTATTTGAGCCATGAATCAATCGAGATACCGACCGGAGAGCAACGCCTAGAAAGAGAAAGGAACAGAGAGGAACAGAGAAAGAGGTAGAGAGAGACAGAGAGATGCGGAAAGGGGCGAAGAGAGAACGAGAGACATGCGGGAGACGTCAGGCCCCAGCTGTGTTTGGGTCCTCTGGGGCCCTCCAGTCTAGCTCCCTCCACGGCCCTCCAGGGTCCAGTGTTCTGTTCTGTTATTGGACGAGGTTAGGAGCGGTGTACGACCTGATATCACAGGGACAGCCAGGCAAGGACACATGATGTCACCCCCCCCCCCCCCCCCCACCCCTGCTGAACCAGAAGAGGTGGGCTAAACGAGACCGTGTCTCTTCAATGAGCCGCCCTGGCGTGAAGGTGCGGAACGCACACAAATACACATGTACACGCACACACAATTACATACACACGGACGCACACACACACACATTTAGGTGGAGATATAGAGCAAGACTAGAGCAGAGAGATAAAGATGTCTTGTGCTCCAGGGACTACAGGCTCTCCTGGTGATTTAGTGAGCCCAGTGCAGGTGCCTGAGCAGGGCTCACTTTCATCCTCCGGCCTGGTGACTAACCCTCCCCCTGGGAGACAAGGCTGCCCTCTGATTAGATCTAGCTTTATGTTGCTTTTTATAGTTCTGGAAAACTGCTCGAATGTCCTTCTGTGAAATCGTGGGCTTGTGCCGAGTCATCACAGTTCTGTGTGAACGGTGCAGCTTATATCAGCTGGATGTGACAATGTGACGAGAGGGTTTCAGCCCGGCCCGTTGGCGCTCCTTAGATAGCTGGTAATTCATCTGTCCTCTTGTAGGTTTATGGGGTTTGTGTCATTCTGTCGAGTCATGAGTTTCAGCACCACGGACAGAGCACACCTCGGCTCTCTCTCTCTCTCTTTCTCTGTCTTGCTCTATAGCCCTTGCTCTTTCTCTATGTCTCTCTCTTGCTCTCTCTCTCTCTATCTGCACAAATGACTGGTTTGAGCCAGAGTCTAATAAAAGATTGTACTGTTCGAATGGGCGATGTGATGTCACATTCACACGAGTGAGGTTGTGAGACAGCAGCTGTATGAATGAATAATGTATTCTATAAAGTTACTGCAAATAGGACTATGGTACATACAGTACCAGCCATACACACACTCATGCACACACACACACACGCACACACACACACTGCAAAGGCAGTAACAGATGACTCTATGATGAGTCATCCTCACACTCGCTCGAGTTTCCCTCCGCCCATGCTGTCTTTACTGATATGATACTTCACTTCCTGAGGTATTTTAATAAAGTATCACCGGATTGGATATCTGGCTGAGCACCTGTGCCTGTAAAGCATCCTACTGGATTCCTATGCTCCTGTTACGAGTGTATCTGATGAGTTATCAAACCTTCTTGGACCCTGTGGCTCCTACCAACCAAGACCACGTTTTACATGAATCCACACCTTAGGCCATCATTGTTTTCCTGGTTAATTCTCCACCTGTGGGAATGAGTGGGATTAGGCAGAGGTGACTGGTGGTTGCAGGCCCACTGATAATGACTCTGCAAATGGGTTTACAGACAATCTGTACATAGTCACAGATTATTAGATTAATTTAAGACTTAAAATACAAATGTGTCATGTGTCATATGTGACATATGTCAACATACTGCCCAATGACAGAGATCAAGGTTCTCACAGAATATCTTAAAGTTTAAGACTCTGAAAATACAAATATCTCCCGTTTAAATATTCAATTAATAAGTGAAATAGAGTGTGGTACCATCCCATCCAGGTCTGTTTCAGTGAGCTGCTGGGCTTTCAAGAGGCTTGAAAGGCGGGAGGAAGGGGGGAGGAGAGACGGATGAGAGTGCAGATTTGGTGAAAGAAAGGAGAGATCTTTCCGGCGGTTGCTACTGAATGTGAGATGAGACCTGGCTACAGCACACTGTTCTGTCTGTTTCCCCACCAAGCTGGCTTTCAGACCCAGCTTCCCCTCTCTCTCTCTCTCTCTCTCTCTCTCTCTCTCTCTCTCTCTCTCTCTCTCTCTCTCTCTCTCTCTCTCTCCCTCCCTCCCTCCCTCTCTCTCTCTCTCTCTCTCTCTCTCTCTCTCTCTCTCTCTCTCTCTCTCTCTCTCTCTCTCTCTCTCTCCCTCCCTCCCTCCCTCCCTCCCTCCCTCTCTCTCTCTCTCTCTCTCTCTCTCTCTCTCTCTCTCTCTCTCTCTCTCTCTCTCTCTCTCTCTCTCCCCCCTCCCTCTGTCTCCCTATATTTTCTCTGTCTCTCTTTCCCGTCTTGGAACCTTCCGGTACTGGGTAGGGGGGAGAGGCTTGGTTTTGCAGGGTTGTCATAGTGATAGTGCGTGTTCTGATGTCATTAGTATTGACGGTGTGCAGAGTGCTGGCTTTATTGGGCCAAGCTATCCTGGCACATAAGCTGTTTACGACAACTCTAGACCCATTCATTGCAAGTGTGTGTGTGTGTGTTTGTGTATGAGCTTTGGTGTGCTTTAGTGTTTGTGCATATGTGATCGTGTGCATGTTTGTTTGCTGTTGTGTCTGTGTACTGCTAAGGTACCTTATGAAGACACCTCCCCCTCTAAGGCCACAGAAGCATGTCTGTGGAGCTCCCAGTCCATAGCTCATCTGACAGCTTCACTGACTGTTCTGAGAAATGTATGCCCCTCAGCATCCATGTCTATGAGTCCCACAAGGTGTCTGTGTGGTGTGTGTGTGTGTGAGAGAGAGAGAGAGAGAGAGAGAGAGGGAGAGTAAGAGAGAGAGAGAGAGAGAGAGAGAGAGAGAGAGAGAGAGAGAGAGAGAGAGAGAGAGAGAGAGAGAGAGAGAGAGAGAGAGAGAGAGAGAGAGAGAGAGAGAGAGAGAGAGAGAGAGAAGCAGTGCCTTTCTGGTGGAGTGGAGTGGCATTCTCGTGACTGTGTTGGGCCTCTGGTGGGTTACAGCCAGGGTTTTCAGAACCGAGAATCAGTCAGGCTGCCGCTTGTCTGGGGGGCCTCTATTGATCCAGTATGGATGTGGAATCAATGGAGCTGTCAGACCCAGAGAAAACCAGTCACAGATGATCCATGGAACTGGCTTGCACGTGCGCACATACACACGTGCACACACACTTATGCACATGCGCGCACACTTGTACACAAATACACACAACATGCAAGCACACTTGCACACACAAACACAGTACTGGACAGCACACTCCTACCAGTAAATTCTTGTTTGTGCAGGTAGCACAAACAGGGAGTAGATGCACGTACACAGACACACACAATCCAATTCATCTCAACATGTAATAATCCATTTTTACCAGATGGTGGTGCTGTAGGATAAGCAGTGTCTTTGGTCTACTTCTGCTGTGGGGCCATGGGCAACTAGACAGAGATGTGTTCTTCTGGATTTACATATGAGCATCTATGAGTGATGATATTTGATGTACTATTGTCCATATGTCTTTCTGTCTATGATATTTACAAATCAAATCGTAAATAACGACATAGTACTAACAGCACTAATGATGTCAACATTTCTTGTTCATTCAGGACTGTGTACTGTGTGCATTTAAAAAAGCACAGACCGCAGATATGCAGAGGTCAAAAGAGCACCGTTCTAACAGTATCTCAGTTCTTAAAGCCAAGGAACAGTACCATTTTACGGAGCAAAAGAAACATCATCACAGCTACGATATTACTGTACTGTATCATAATGGGTCCCCGACACTCCCTAAGGCTGTTTGAAATAGGCCCAGTGAACAGCTTTGCCAGGTCGATATCAGATGACCAGTCAAACTAAGCCCAGCTGAATGAGCTGGGGCTGGAACAGCCCCACTGACATGTTACTATTAGGAAGGAGCAATGAATTTATCCCTCACAGTAGTGGAAGCTTACCCATCTAAAGCCCTCTCAAAGTGTGTGTGTGTGCGTGTGTGTGTGCGTGCAAGCATGCATTTATGGAAGTGTATGTGTGGGCACGGGCAATTGCCCATTTGTGTCCAGGCAAGTGTCTCTGTGTGCAGGTGTGTAGGTGTGTATTTGTGCATGTGTGTAAGTGTGTATGTGTGCATGTCTGCATGTGTGTATGTGTGCATGTGTGCTATCAGAGTTCCTGGATGGACAGCTTGGCATCCCTGCGGCTCCCAGTGGCACAACACCTCTCTGTGATCCTGCCTGGCAGCTGCCCTGCCAAAGGGATTCTCCTGGAGATAACAGAGGGGCTGAGGCGAGGGTGTGTAACCATTTCTGTGTGTTTTGATTGTTTGTGTGTGTGTGCGTGAGGTACATAAAGACACACAAAGTGTGTGAATATATTGTATTATATATTGAGAGAGAGAGAGAGAGAGAGAGAGAGAGAGAGAGAGAGAGAGAGAGAGAGAGAGAGAGAGAGAGAGAGAGAGAGAGAGAGAGAGAGAGAGAGAGAGAGAGAGAGAGAGAGTGAGAGAGAAAGAGAAAGAGTCGGAGAGAAAGGCAGAGAGTTGAGAAGGGGATGAGGGGGTTCACACAGAGCATGTTTTCTGTCACGTGGGACTACTGAACATGATTGTATAACAGGGAAGGGACACATTCACCAATATTGGATCAACCCTAGTGTTGCACCTTTATGCAACATCTGGCATGTTTTATTGCTGAAGGCCAGTTTGTCTTTTCACACAGACTGAGACAATCACTAAAGCTGTGTGGCCACATCGTCAGTCCTATCAATCCAATCAACACTTTCAATGTGTTTTATGTACGCCAAATAGTTATTTTTTGACATTCTTTGACCCGTTTTTTACGCCTGTCCAAGCTCTACCTTCGCGATTTCTTGGTAGCTGTCCAGCGTGCTGATACCAGCCGAAAGCGCGCTCCACTGCGCAGAGAGCCGTGCGAGGTGGGGACTATGTTCGGTCAACTCCGATTCTATCGGAAGCTTGTTCTCTTCTTATATGGATTAGACAGCTCTTGTTTGTACATTCACGCGTGGCGTCTCGAAAGGTCTTGAACAAAGAACATTATATGCCTATATCCTTCATTTGCCAATGATATTCCGTGTGCATCATGAATGGAAACAAGCTGCGATTCTTGAGTAGACCATTAACCCCGTCTAAGAAGCATGTTAAATAACGCTCCAAGTGTATTAAGACGAATGTGACCACAATAATGACGTTTGAGGATCTTAATGATTCAATTATGTAGACAGCTGTTGTGCTGCATAGCAATTTCGATTCACAAGCAGTTTCCTAGCAACTAGCGTGGGTTAGAGTGCCTTTCTTTGAGTGGTACAATTGCTCTTAGCGTAGAATCACAAAGCTTCGTTTACATGGCTATGCATCAATCTGACTACGCCGAGAAACGGAGCTTCAATTTTTACTGTTCTGACACTGGCATCTGTCTATTTACAATTCAAATGTGTGTGGTGTGTGTCTCTAATGTGTGTCTGTCTGTCTGTGTGTGTGTGTGTGTGTGTGTGTGTGTGTGTGTGTGTGTGTGTGTGTGTGGGGGGGGGGGGGTTATCTGTGTGTGTGCCCTCAAGGTCAGATATAGAATCTCCATGGCCATTCAGGAGCTGGTAAGAAATAATTTAAAATCATTGGTTTCGGTCCAAGAGGGTTTGCACTAATCATTGAACATGCAATATTTCAATTAAATCTGTACCAGGGGAAGGAGAGGGGGGTAGAAACAGGGTTGGAGGAAAAGAAAAGGGGGATGGGGTGAGGGGATGTGGGGGGTAAGGGGGGCGAGGGGCAAAGGAGAGTCAGGGGAACCAGAAATGCAATCCTGTCTGTCGACGTCTAGGAGCGATTGAGCGTTTGTGTCTCATTGTGGTGTAATTGGAATGACACCAAGAGTAAAGCCCAAAGATTTAGGGACAGCCTCCAGGCTTGATTTAATACCTTCAACCAAAACTACACATCCATCTTTTTATTGCTGTCTCCATCCCTCTCTCTCTCTCTCTCACGCCCCACCCCCACTGGCCCCCACCAGCCACCTCCAGCCCTCGTCTACCCACCCTCCTCTATCCTCTTTGCGATTCCCATGGATCTCCATTCCAATCTCATTGAATATCAGCCTCAAAACGGTGACTGAATTTACAGTTTATTAACGACTATAACAATGGCGTCTCAATGGAGCAGCCATTTTCTAGTTCCCCTATACCCGTTCTCCTCCATCTCAAACAGCCATTAGACTTCTTACTCAGCCTCTGCAGTCCACTGTTTTGATTGGAAACCTATCCCTCCAGACCTGTGGTGGAGAAAGGGCAGACGGAGCAGGTTTCCCCAGGCAGGGAGGCTCTCTCCCTGGGCTTTCCTGGTGCTTAGCCCCTCCCTGACAGATGGGCAGGCCGGTCAATCCTATTACCACCCTGTGCTTTTAGATCCTCTGGGCGTATGCCAGGGTGGGGAATGGAGGGTCTTACAGGAAGCCTCCTAAGAACGGTAAAGAATCTTATGGTTGTTTGTTTGCTAACAGTTCACAGCTTGTGTACTTATAGGAGAAAGAGGGGGGAAGCATGAACGTCACCATTGAGGTTCAGTTGTGCTTCCAGTAAAAAGGAACGGAAAGTAAATATTTGTTTTTTGAATTTTGTATTATTCTTTTTCAATGGGTATGTTGCCAAACGCATCCTCATTAACTAAGTGCATACACTAGAGCGCAATAACACAATTGTCCAATAAGCAGTGGTATGGAAAGAAACATCAAATAATACAGACAGGATGCACATTTCATAGAAAATGAAATAAGAATGTTAAATACTGACTAGCAATGCACAACTTTACAATCACATTTGGATGGGTGAATATTATGTATGTCATTTGGTATACCAAAAATCTGTACAGCAGTGTCTGTATGTGTGTGTGTGTATGTCAACAGTGTAGTGGCTGTGTGTTATTTGGTATGCAGAGCGCATCCTAGCCTACCCAGCACAGGCATCCCCAGGTCAAGCAATTACCACACATCAAGGGGAGCAATTGGCCATGACTAAAATATCATGGCCATGTGATGGTTCCTATGTTGGGCTTCCTGGGCCTAATTTAACCCACTTTGTCCACACGATTGAGGAGGAATGAGAACATGCTCTGGGGTTCTGCTCTCCCATGTGGTGGCTGTCAGGCTGCCACGGTGGAGCTGGGCTGCAGACAGGCGTGTCGCACAGAGGGTGCTTGACGTGGGCCTGATCCTGGTGTTCAATAAGAGAGGGGAGAGAGGGGAAAGAGGGATGGTGGGTTGAAAGAGGGAGGGCTGGGGAGAGAGGGAGGGTCGGAGAGAGAGGGAGGGAAGGCTGGGGAGAGTGGGGAGAGAGGGAGAGAGGGAGGGCTGGAGAACGCCGGCAGAAAGGCCGGGCTGGGGAAAGAGGGAGGGCTGGGGAGAGAGGGAGGGCTGGGGAGAGAGGGAGGGCTGGGGAAAGAGGGAGGGCTGGGGAGAGAGGGAGGGCTGGGGAGAGAGGGAGGGCTGGGGAGAGAGGGAGGGCTGGGGAGAGAGGGAGGGCTGGTCAAAGAGGGAGGGCTGGGGAGAGAGGGAGGGCTGGGGAGAGAGGGAGGGCTGGGGAGAGAGGGAGGGCTGGGGAGAGAGGGAGGGCTGGGGAGAGAGGGAGGGCTGGGTAGAGAGGGAGGGTTGGGGAGAGAGGGAGGGTTGGGGAGAGAGGGAGGGCTGGGAAGATGAAGAAGAAGGTGAGTAGGGAAAGATACAGGAGGCCAGGGAAAGGAGAGATGACAACGCTAGACAGAAAAAAGAGAGCTATTGGGGGCTGGATTTAAAAGCCGGAGAGAGAGATAGAGGATGGAGAGAAGTTGAGAGAGCGGGGATGGGGTAGCATGATATCATTATAGCATGAGCATTGATCTCAGGCTTTGACTGTTGGCACCTTTTTCCATGCACACTCATTATACAGTCAGATGTACTGACTGTCTTTTCTGTCACTTCCAACCTTCTCTGCCGCCCCCCCCCCCTCTCTCTCTCTCTCTCTCTCTCTCTCTCTCTCTCTCTCTCTCTCTCTCTCTCTCTCTCTCTCTCTCTCTCTCTCTCTCTCTCTCTCTCTCTCTCTCTCTCACACACACACACACACACACACACAAACATTGTCTCACAATAATACACACAGATAAACACATAGAAACGTGCAGCTATAGCAAGACAAAGAAAGAAAAATATGCCCTGAGCTTCATTTCCAAAACACAAAACTGAAACCTCCAATCGCATGGCTTCCCTCCGCTGGCTGTGCTAATTCTATTGTTTCGGGGGGGGTTCTCATTTATTTCAGTTTAATCCTATCCCCATAATTCAACTGTGACCCCTGTTGAAGTCTTTTTTTGGAGAGCAGCATCCCCGAACACAACCGCTCCCCTTGTCTGGCGACTCACTGTTTAAATAACGATAAAGACAACGACTCAGTGAGCAGCGTCGCTGTGCGCTCGGACGCGTCTGAAAAAGGTCAAGGCTGGAAGGTTTGTTCCTCCGCAGATTTCATTACAAGAGCCGAGGACTGCGAACATCGAAACCCTCCGAACACGAGACCTCCCCAACGCTCCAGCACCCGGCGTGGTTATTATAGTACCATGCATGGATAATGCCCTCTAATGTGTTCACAAGGAGGCGGGTGGGTGATGGGGTGTAAAATGGGTCCCTGTGTTGGAAGGCCCGGTGAAGGGGCCTTGTTTTTGCTGCGCGCATCCTCCCATTCATCCGCCCCCACCCCTTTATAGCCCCCGTCACAGCCAGATCCCCATTAGCACTGGAGCAGGGGATTGGCATGCATGTGCAAATGGGTTTGTGGATTAGATGTGTGTAATGCATTTAGGATGGGGGGGGGGGGATGGATCTCTTTATTTATGATCTCGGTCTGGGGACTGGAGAAAGACACTAAGGTTTGATTATAGTTTTTGAGCGCTTAAAACCTATTGCACGGATATGTGTCAGTTTGTAGGTGTGTGTGTGGAAAGGTACACTTTCTCTTATATGCGCACACACATGGCCTGTACACTCAAACACACATCTACAGTCCCACACGCAAGGACACACACACACACGTATTTGGGATTACCAGTGTACTGTATCAGAGGAAGTCCCACAGTGTCCGTTATTAAACCCAGGGTGGAAATGGGATCTTTCCAGAATGACGTGCCGACGGCAGCTCGTCTGATCTAATTAATCAGTGTCTGGCAGCTCTTCTGCCCCTTCTCTCTTGCTTCCTTGTCTTTCACTCTGTCTCTCTTCCCCCTCTCTCTATCTCAGTATCATCTCATCCAAACTCACATGGTCCTTCCGCCTCCCTCCTCCAGCCTCTCTCACCCATGCTCAGTTGTTGGAAACAAAGTATGTCAAACTAGGCCTAATGGATCTTTGTAACTGTTTCAAGTCTTCTCTCATCCTGCCTTCTCATCCACTGCAGGACAAACCTCCTCGTGTGTTAGTGTATAGCTTGAGTTAGCAAGCAGTAAATTAAAGGTGTAGGCCTATATTTCGGAATAATATCAATTATCCCCTTATGTACTCCTCCATGGCAATCGTTTACAAGACTTGTAGGTGGCCGTGCCGACCTGGTTCTACCACATGTCTAGCTTGGTTTAAAATACACCTTTATGTCATACTCAGCTGACCATTAGGGCTCTAGGGTGGCTCTAGCCCCAAATCAAGGGCAGTTTAACGGATCTACCCTGTAATTTTTAAAGAACCAGCCTGCCATCGTCTGTTTATGGGAGGTGCCCCTGAGCTTCTGAGCAAGAAGCGCGGAAATTGGTCCATTGGCGCTGCGGTGAGTCAGCTGTTAACGGTGCTTGCCACTGAAGTCAGAAGCCGGCTAGTGCAGAGGAAAGGAGATACTTTGCCAGAGCGAAAGACAGCAGAAGTCGATGTGCCATTCTGCCAACGCACCGAGCCGCGAGGAGTGGCATGGAAAAACTGGATTGATCGAAGCAGGCTTGTTGACGCATAATCCCGCCCCGCGCTGTTCACTTCGGGAGGGGGAAATCCAGTTTGCCTGAACTCAAATCCTCCGAAAGAGATTTAGCGAGGTCTGCTTGCTCGCACTCTCAGTTGCATACCGGTACCCTGCTCAGAGTTCTTCGTTTGGATTGCATTCGTTGACCGTCTGGATGTCAGTCGTAACTGTCGGCCTATTTTGATGTTGGGATTTTTTTGCGTCTCTCAACCACAAAATAAACAAGTAATTTCGTATACATTTGTTATATCGTTATAGACATTACAGGCTATAGCAACACTAGTGAAATCAGCGCTGTCATTGCGTAGCCTAAGTGTAGCCTGTTTGATGCGCGGTGAGGTGCGGACAAGACCTGCCAATATAAACATTTGATCATTCTGTTGAATCTACCGGAGAATTGGAGACATGACAAACCCCCCGCTGGTCTCGCAGCCCGCCTGCTGACGGTAACGGGCATGATGGAAGTAGGTCTATCGGTCTCAGGATCCCGAACTAACCGATTTATCAATGGAGGAGGAGAGTGACGCCCGGAAAATCAACAACAGCTTTCTACGCGACCATAACTATGCAACCGAAGGTATTTCACGTTAAATATTATTTTTGCTGCACATTTAGGACAGGTCCACGTCAAGGAAGAGAAGCGGCAGTTCAAGCTTGGTGATTGATCCCAAAAATACTTGACGACTGATCATTATGGTAATTGTAGGCATCATAGCTCATCAAGTTATTTAGGTGGATCAGTTAGGATTTAGGGGAGGGGAGATTTAAAATATAATCTCAGCAAATGGATAAAGTAGCCTTGGCTACACCCAGATCAATTTTGCTTTACTAAAATGGGCTGTTGATTCAATTTAAGAAAATAATCAGCAAATATGACGGTTTTTCATCCCATCCCATTATATTGCCTGAACCCAGTAGTACCTATAGAGATGAGTAGAATTCCAAGGACATAGGGGAGATTAAACGTTGCAATGAAACCTGAGACAGCCTTGTGTCAGCATCAGAACCAGCCACAGCAAGGCCTCTCTGTCTCTTTCGCTTTCTCTATTTATTTATTTATTATATTTATATCTATCAGTCTACCTCTACAGTATTTCTCCTTTATTTCTTTCTTTCTTTCCATCTCCCTCCCTCTCTCTCTCTTGCTCACACACTCACACGTACGCACTCGCACGCAAGCACACACACACACACACACACACACACACACACACACACACACACACACACACACACACACACACACACACACACACTTCTAAAGATTCTATAGCCAGGGAAGAAAGGAGAGCCAGCAGGCCTGGCTCCTGCAGGTTTTAAGGGCCATTAAGACATTCTGATCCGGCTTGATTGGATATCCAGGAGCAGGACTCACAGGATGTGTGTCGTCCTGCCAGAGCTCCCTCATTAGCCCACATGTACTGGGTTGGATGTTCAGTGTATATGCTAACCCGCTCTCCTACTAGCCTGGCTTTCATCAGATCATTGATCTGCATCAGGATTTACAGATATCATTAAGCCTGTCGTTAGACCGTTTCTCATTAGGATGTTCATCCCCCGTCACTGATCATGTCCATTGATTAAGCCTGCTGGCTGGGCCCGCATTCTGCCCCATTGACCACTGGAACGGGTCCACCAGGAACATGAATACATTTTATGAGGGCTCTCTGAAAGCTTTCTTTGCTATTTAAATGTCCCCATGAAGCTGTTCTTCTACGAGATCAGTTCATCCACATGTGTGGGTGAGGTGTACCCGGTCAGTACTTCTATAGAGCGTTCACCAGAGGGGAGCATCATCAGGTTGTGGGTTCGGCAGTGGTGCTCTGTCACCCAGAGGGATGGATGGCTTCTTTTGGTGGAGACGTTCCAAACAGCACGGTTAGAAGTTGCTAGGAAGGGTCTTTGAGAGCCCTTTTCTGTTTCTGCGGCGACGTCTAGAGCTCTCTATTGTTGGATGTTTGCAGTGTTGGGTTCAAGGGGAGGTGGGTGTAGGGGGGGGGGGGGTTGGAGTGAAGATGCAGGACAGTTGGAAGGTGGTTAGAGGACCGCAAGGTGGATCAATGTCACCCATCCCTACATCAGAACCTCCCAGAGAGAGTCCAGATCGGATTTCAGGGGCCACTGCAGGACTAGAGGACAGGGCGAAAACCAGAGAGGCAAAGTGTGTGTTTGTGTGTGTGCGTGTGTGTGTGTGTGGTTTCTAAGTGTCTGCACAACGCACATGGATCCGACAGAGAGAGGCTGAGTCAGAGAGAGAAAGACAGAGAGAGGCGATCGGTGAGAGAAAGGGGAGGACGAGAGGCTGTAAATTAGAGGTCCTCTCTGCTGATGAGGACAGTCTGGGCCAGGGCCCAGCTGGGAAGCCCATGTAGGAGTGTCTGCATCTTTGTGTTCTTTACGGCTCTGATTTACGGCCGATTGTCACGCCTCGTATATCAGCGATGTGTGTGTCCACTCTGCTCCTGGCTGCAGGCCTGAGAGTGTGAGTGGGTCGGCAGCAGGGATCAGACCAGCGCTGTCTGGGTCTGTCCTCCAGCCCCGTAAATCCCCCTGATGATGAGACAGAAACACAAGAGCTCTTGTGCAGAGATGTAGATGGGACCGCACCTACTCAGACACACACGCACGCACGAGCAAGCAAGTTTGGACACGCACTCATGCATACACCCACCCACGCACACACACACACACACACCCACACATACACCCACATACACACACATTCACACACCCACAACCCCCCCGCCCAAACATACACCTACACACACACACACAGGCCCCCCCCCCAGACACACACACACACAGACACACACACAGACACACACACAGACACACACTCAGACACACACAGACACACACACAGGCCCCCAGTTGAACAGGAAGGTGTTGGGGAGTTCCCTCAGGCATTGGTTACACTGAGCAGAAGGACATTTTCCGATGTCCCATTTTAATGATGTCACACATTCACCTTTGACCGTGGCTATGCACCAATCCCATGGCCCAGTGGGTTTGTGGGTGTGGCGCGTGTGTATCGAGCCTGTTACATACAAGACCACGGGTGTGAGGCTACTGGGTGTATTGGCCGACACATGTTCGCAATCCCAAATGGAGCTGTAAATGGCAGACAGAGAGAGAGTTTTGAAATGGAGAGATCCTTGTCTGGAGAAAATACGAATTCTCGCTGATTTGCATACAACAGCGTTCTGCAGATGACACGTTGCTAATGGCGATAGAATGAATTGCCCTGCTGTGTGTGCGCGGGAGGGGCCGGGTGGTCTGTGCGTGTGTGTGTAAGTGGGGGTAGGGCTTGGTGTGTGTGCTGTCTACATCTGCATTTGTGCTGTGTACGGTTAATGGTGTGTTACACTGTCCCCCCCCTACAAAGATTCATCACCAGATGTTTTAGATGTTCTAGAAAGCCCACTGTGAACCGCCAAGTGCATCTTCGAATGGATGCGCTCCTCCCATGGAGAACAGCAAGGTTTGGGAACATCTCCGAGGGCTTTCGCCCTGTGAGCCAGCCCTAATGGCGGGTGTAGCATTGATTTATGGTCCCTTACAATTTAGCCAGCGGAACAATGACCCCTGATCTATTGGTGTGACATGTCACCCTTTCCACCCGCTATCCCTCTCCTCTTTCATCGTTCTTTCTCTCTCTCTCTCCCTGCCTCTCTCTCTAACTCTCTCTCCCTCCCCCACCTCTCTCTGTTTCTTTCTTTAGTTTCTCCCTCTCTATTCCATCTTTTTTTCCCCCCCCGTTTCTCTGTCTCTCTCTGTCTCTTCTCTGTGATGTGTACTGTTGTTAGTGAGCTGCTGAATACTGATGCATGCTCGTAGCAGATGACTTTCAGCCTGTGCTACTGGTGCTGATGAGAGACAAGACTGTGGAGCCAAGGCAAACGGCCCCCGGGCCACATTTTAGCATCCCATCATGAAAGACCGAGTCCCCCTCCTAACCCCCCCCCCCCCCCCCCCCCCCAGCTCCATTCATTATTCACTAGGAAACACTCAAAATGTTGGGCCTCGCCTCGAAATATCGCAAAACATCGGGAAAGGGGGGGGGGGGGGGTGTTTGCGTGTACTTTTGTGTGTGTGTGTTGGTAGGCGTGTGTGGCGTGTGTGAGATGTTCGCTGCAAGCTGCGAGGTTCCGACAAGTCACAGTCCTTCCTCACCAGCTGCTTTCCGCTCCTGATTAGCTGCAGTGAAATGAAACATTAATGAGAATTTATGAAAGAAGGCGATGGCTAATTCCACTGTAGCAAAATGCTGAAGCGTGAAATTCCTCAAACGTGAAGGGTCCCCACATAACTCTCTGTTTTCACCATAGCTTTGTAGTCTTATGGTGATGAATGTGTGCGTTTAACATAATGTGTGTGCTACTACCTTTTTGCTAGCCTGGAGGCTAGCGGTGGTTGACCTTCTTGCACCCCGTAATGGGAGACCTTTGTGCGGTCGTGTTCTGTTGGAGAGGGATGGGGGTGGGGGGGCCAGGCAGGTAGAGAATGTTAGGCTTTGTGATGGGAAGGTCACTGCTCCACGCAGTCAGAGTTCTGTACATGCAGTGCAGTACAGACAGAAGACACCTTGGCTTAGAATCACTGTAACCTTTATACAATGGACTTTGTTTATGGAAGGGATTGGACAGGATGAAGTGCTCAGAGAGAAAGAGAGAGTGAGAGGGAGGCAGAGAGACATAGGCTTTGTGTCCCTTACTACAGTCAGTTGAGCTCTTTTGTATCTTCTTATTTTCTGAGCCTCTCTCTCTTTCTTTCTCTCTCTCTCTCTCTCTCTCTCTCTGTGTCTCTCTCTCTCTCTCTCTCTCTCTCTCTCTCTCTCTCTCTCTCTCTCTCTCTCTCTCTCTCTCTCTCTCCCTTTCTCTGTGTCATCTCCTCCCCTGTCTCTATCTAATGTTTTGTCTATGGTTCAATTCGGATTAGTGATGTGTTAATGAAGTGAGAGATGTGGAGCAGTATAACATGTCTAGCCCATCTCACCCTCAGTCCCTGGATAGTGACACACTTCACACACACACCACACACACACCACACATAC
>NC_085030.1:5493921-5571421 GCF_963692335.1 Osmerus eperlanus | reverse complement strand
ACACACATACACACACACATACTATACATACACCGTTATTGCAACACTCTCACACACACACACCGTTATTACCACACACCCACACACACACATATACACCAAACCCAACAGACGCCTTGCAGATTGGGGTTCATGCATGGCTGCCACAGCAGACACACACAGCCTTCACCAGATGGACGCTCCTCTGGCGATTGCCCCACTACTCTGACACCAGTTCTACTACACACACACACACACACACACACACACACACACACACACACACACACACACACACACACACACACACTCACACTCACACTCACACACACCCATGCACACACACAAACATTACAAATAGGAAAAAGACTAAGACAGTTATAGAGTCTGGTGAAACATCGTCCTCGACATTGGACTTTTTCGTCCACTGTGTCTTCATCCTCCAGTCTTACTGGGTATAATACTAGGGGTACAAGATGTTGCTGTCAGGGTGTTCCTGATGAACCTGTAGAGTAGAGCCAGCAGCACCAGCCTCCACTGCACGGCGGGCCTGTCTTCCCTGGCCTGTGTCCAGCTCTGAGCCAGATTGACTTGACGCCCACCCACCCGGCACACAGCAGTGCTCAGAGCCGCTGATCTCACCGCCCACGTGCCAGTCTGCAGCCTCACCCTGTGTGTGTCTGTGTGTCTGTGTGTCTGTGTGTCTGTGTGTCTGTGTGTCTGTGTGTGTGTGTGTGTGTGTCTGTGTGTGTCTGTGTGTCTGTGTGTCTGTGTGTCTGTGTGTCTGTGTGTCTGTGTGTCTGTGTGTGTGTGTGTGTGTCTGTGTGTGTGTGTGTGTGTGTGTGTGTGTCTGTGTGTGATGTCTCCTCCCAGATAAGACAGTGAAGCTGTGGAAGATCAGTGAGAGGGACAAGCGTCCGGAGGGCTACAACCTGAAGGATGAGGACGGCAGGATCCGAGACCCCTCCACCATCACCTCCCTGAGGGTGAGAACCGCCCAGAACCGCCCAGAACCGTCCAGAACCGCCCCGAACCGCCCCGAACCATCACACTTCCCATTACACCTTTTGTGGTTTAATTATTGAGCTTTTTTATATATCTAAATCTATATCTATTATATTAAATACAGTATATACCTACAGAATATGTACATATTATACTATATATATTATACTATATTTCAAATATACGTATATTACTACATTAGAATTTTATCAGGTCGGTCATGATTGGAAGGTTAAAGTTGCTCTGGGCGGTTGTGATTGGAGGAGCCTGGTTTAAGGATGGCAAAGACGACGGGCAACCTCAGAGACAAAGAGCCCCCATCCCCCCCCGCCCCATCCCCCCCCCCTCCTCCTCCTCCTTCATGTAGATCGGGGGGTTGAGTGGGGTGCGGCGGACACTCATAAGAGCATAATGATTATACCCTGCTGATATCTCAGGGTCCTCGGGGGGTGAGGAATGAAAAATGAATGCTGCTTTATGTTATTGGCATGAATACTTTATGAGTGTGATGGGGGTGGTAAGTGTCCTCAGTCTGCTTCTGTCTAGGCCCGCTCCCAAACACCAGGCTGCTGCCTGGGCCCTCATCCTGGTGTTTCATGCTCTGTGACGACGCGTGTAGTCTCAGTCAAATGACTATTATGGGCTGCGGTGCGCGTGCGTGCGTGTTGCCTACGCGCAGACTCCCTGTCGTGTGATTGGCCTTCGAAGCTTCCTTTCCCGTGAGACACGTGCGTGGAGCGAAGAGATCAGATCGCGGACCACGGAGATCACATGTTCATCTCCAACCGTGACAGATGAGACCCTGTTCTCATCACAGCCCGTAACCACTGGTCTGGAGAGAGGGAGGGGGAGAGAGACAGGGAGAGAGAGAGACAGGGATGGAGACAGGGATGGGTGGAAAGAGAGAGAGAGAGAGAGAGAGAGAGAGAGAGAGAGAGAGAGAGAGAGAGAGAGAGAGAGAGAGAGAGAGAGAGAGAGAGAGAGAGGGGGGAAGAGAGGTAAGGCAGAGATAAGGTAAGAACGAGGGATCGATATGTGTGCCGGGCTGAGGGCCATGAAGGGGATCTGATTTAATCATTTCTTTCATTCTGATTCACACTCCTCCCCCCCCCCCCCTCTCTCGCCTTGGTCTTTCATTTTTTACACAAAGACTCCAGACAGCATTGAAACGGTGTGTGTGTGTATGTGTGCATATTGGAGTGTGTGTGTCATTACAGATTAAGGCCTTGTTCCGCCGTGTCAGACCCCCCTTTGTCTGGCTAACCAGGAGATCATAGGAGACGAGGGGAGGGGGGGAGGAGGGACTGGGGAGAGGTTTCAATCCCGTTTCACAGACCAAGAAGAAAATTTAGGAGGAGAGGGGGGGGGGGGGGGGGGGGGGGTTGAGAGGAGAGAAGAAAAAAGAAGAGATGGGAGGAGAGGAGAGGAGGATAGTAAAGGAGAGGAGAAGAGAGGAGGAGATGAAGAAGAGGAGAGACCAGTCTGGTGGATAACCGAGTCCTCTCTCTCTGTAGAGAACATGGTGGAGAGGGACAAGCAGTTGATTTGTTTGCCCCTCTCTTTCTTTGTCTATATTTTATCTGCTTAATGGGGGCTTCATGCTTCATGCAGGCTGCCAAAGATTCTTTGAAGCAGTATGTGTGTGTGTGTGTGTGTGTGTGGGGGTGAGTGGGTGTGTGTGTGTGAGAGAGAGAGTGAATGTGTGTGTGTGTGTGCTCAGTTATCATTCCACAGCAGGGCCTAGCGATGCCCTCAGGCCATCTCTGGCTCTGCTGGTCCCTGGCTCTCTGTCTGTTTATCTGTCTTTCCTTCTCTCTCTCTCTCTCTCTCTCTCTCTCTCTCTCTCTCTCTCTCTCTCTCTCTCTCTCTCTCTCTCTCTCTCTCTCTCTCTCTCTCTCTCTCTCTCTCTCCTCTCTCTCTCTCTCTCTCTCTCTCTCTCTCTCTCTCTCTCTCTCTCACACACACACAGTCAGTCAGGGAGCTGGGTAGCCTCTGGGTCCAGGGAGTGGGAGTGGGCTCAGATAACCAGGCTGTCACAGTGCCAGTCACCCAGCAGCTTACTGCTCCAGCAGTCTCCCCCCCCGTACTCCTGGCTGCTCCCTCTGTCCTCCCGGATCCAAATGTCAGGTTCTCCATGTGTTCCTCCCATGCACTTATGTCAGGCTTCGAATACAGCTCCACACCCTGAGCCAACTCACCAAGGAGGATGAAGAGGAGGAGGAGGAGGAACTACTTATCGTCCGCCTATAGGGCTTTCAAGGCCTTTCTCATGCTGTAGCTCTGGCCGGTGGCCTTGAAAAGCCTAGGAATTAGTCTCTAATAGCTGTTTATACATCTCTATCCTCCCCCCTCCCTGCCTCCTCCCCCTCACATCTCTCTCTCTCTCTCTCTCTCTCTCTCTCTCTCTCTCTCTCTCTCTCGCCGTTTTCTATTGATTTATTTATTTTCATTCCCCTCCGTCCCCTCCCCCTGCCTCTCCAGGTGCCTGTGCTGCAGCCCATGGACCTGATGGTGGAGGCCACGGCCAGGCGTGTGTTCAGCAACGCCCACACCTACCACATCAACTCCATCTCCGTCAACTCCGACCTGCAGACCTTCATCTCCACGGACGACCTCCGTGTCAACCTCTGGAACCTGGAGATCACAGACCGCAGCTTCAGTATCCTTCTCACACACGCACACACACACATGCGCACACATGCAAATGCACACAGACACACATTTTCTCTCCCTCTCTCTCTACCCCAACGACTCTCTTTCTCTCCCTCTGTGCACCATCCGTATGGCGGTGTTGTTTCATTGTGGACCTATCACGTGTAGTCCCGCACTGGGAGAATCCATCATGGGAGTTGTAGTCCTTCACCACCGCCGCCCCTCAGACATTGTGGACATCAAGCCGTCCAACATGGAGGAGCTGACGGAGGTGATCACCTCGGCGGAGTTCCACCCCCAGCAGTGCCACACCCTGGCCTACAGCAGCAGCAAGGGCTCCATCCGCCTCTGTGACATGAGAGAGGCCGCACTGTGTGACAAACACTCCAAGTGTGAGTACCGTGAGGGAGGACGGGAGGACGGGAGGACGGGGTGATAAGGAGAGAGGGAAGGGGAATGGGATGAGGGGGGGGGTGGACAGAGAGGGATGGGGAGAAAAGGGGAGGCACGGATAGGGGAGGAAAAGAAGTAAGAGGGAGAAAGGGAGAGGGGTGGAAGGGCGGAGGGGAAAAGAGGCAGGGTGTTGCATGCGGTCCGGAGAACTGCGAGACGGAACAGGAAGGGAGATAAGATATGGGGGCAGGCCGAGATGATGAGAACCAAACACCGAGTGTGGCTGGCGAGACTGAGAGAGCAGAACAAGATGGAAAGAATAAACGACCCAAAGGAATGATGGATACAGGGGAAGAGGAAAACAGATCGTTCTGTTCATGGATGGCAATTCATATTCATAGTCCTTTAATCCAGCTTCAGGCTGTGAGGTTGACATTTATCCTTCCCTGGCTCAATATGCTAGGATTGATAACCACACACACACACAAATACACGTTCACACACACACACACACACACACACAGACAATGACCACCTGCCCCTGTTAAGCTTAAGATCGTATGCACGCATTCTGATGGAATGAATAATGAATACATTGACATTTAAGCAGGCGATCGATGCAGTAAGAGTCCTAGCAGCTTACCTTTAGAAAGACGCCTGCTCGTTCAATAATGGCAGTTATTTTTCCGAGTCATATTGACTGGTTCGGTGGACTGTAACCTCCTACATCCTGTTGAATTTCACATGAGCGTTTTGGCTGAATATTTTAACACATTTGGGAAAACCTGAGGGCAGATAAACCCTATGTATTAGTTTATTTTTGAAAATACTTTTTTCTTTAAATCTCAATAGCCGTGTCTTGTGATAAGAGCCTATAAGATGAATGATGTTTGTTTGATAGCACACAGTGTCCATTCCTTAACAGATGATCGCACACACACATAAACACACACTCACACACATACATACACACACACCCACACACACACAGCAGGCAGGTGCATGCCTGTTAGCCGGAGGACAGGTCTGTTAATACAGTCCCACTCTCTCTCTGCATGAGCTCATATGGCTTACAGCAATGTATGAGCCCCCTGCCCCTACACACTCTCTCTCTTTGAGTGTGTGTATGTGTGTGTGTATCCCCCCTGTCCCACAGCAATAAATCTCGAAGCCGTCCTGTAGACTGCTAGAATCAATCAGTGTTAGAGTGTGTTGAGGGACGCAAGGATGGAGAGAGAGGGATGGAGGGAGGAAGAGGGGAGGGGGGGTTCATTGCGGCCTTCCTTAAAGCACTAAGCCCCAGGTCAGAGACAGGGGACCCCCCCCCCCCAGAGTCTCTCCAGGGACCCTATTACACACCTCTGGAGTGGGACAGGAGAGGGAGGGGGAACACCCAATTGTATAACACACACATACACACACTGTAATAAACACACACACACACACACAGCTTTGTGAGGGAAAACATCTGCAAGTCCAGCAGGGCCCAAATAGGCCCGGCGCTTTGACATTGATTTGTTTTTCTTTCTCCCCCTCCCTCATCCCCCTTTTATTCTATCCTTCACCCCAAATCCCTCGTTAGGGTCCCCACTGACACACTGCACAGCTACTCTCTCAGTAGTGTCAACAGAGGGAGGGAGGGACTGGGGGAGAGGAGGGGGGAGGAGAGGAGGGACTGGAGATTATAGTGAAAGGAGGGAGGGAAGCAAGCAGGAGTAGAAGAGGAGTGGAGGGAAAGCGACAGGAGAGGGGGATGGAGGGAGGGAGGGAGAGAAAAGGCGAAAGGGAGGGTGATGGAGCAGTGTAACTGACAGTATAATTATGGGATGTCTTGCCGTCCCCCGTGTGCAGGCCTGCACATGCATCAGCTGCCCCCGGCAACATCGATATGAATCCTAACAAAATGTACAGACCTTGTTGACCCACTGCTTTTACTGAGAGAGACCTGTCAGAAAGAGACTCCTTAGAGAGAGACCCCACTGAGCAGCACACACACACACGTTTACAAACATGTCGGGGTATTGTTCACCTTTCTTACACCTAACTCTCTCTCACTCGCTCCCCTCGTTTTCTCTCTCTCAGACTTTGAGGAGCCTGAGGATCCATCCACTCGTTCCTTCTTCTCAGAGATCATCTCCTCGGTCTCTGACGTCAAGTTCAGCCACAGTGGACGCTACCTGCTGACCAGAGACTATCTCACCGCCAAGGTGTGGGACCTCCAGATGGAGAACAAACCCCTGGAGACCTACCAGGTACACCACACGTGTGTGTGTTACTGTGTGTGTTACTGTGTGTGTTACTGTGTGTGTTACTGTGTGTGGGGGGTCTTTGTGTTCCCCTCTTTCCAAACACGGGTCGGCCTTACCCGCCTAATCAGCCTGGTAAGGTTAAATAAAGGTTAGGCTGAATAAATCAAATTCAGCCATATTGATTTGGGTCCCATCACTCAACGTAATCAGATCCCACTGTCAGTCTGCCACCATGCTACCCAGTCATCTTCACCAATTAACCCACAGGGATGTATTGAGCCCTGTGTCCCATAGAAGACTGATAGTGTGTGTGTGTGTGTGTCTGCTGCTGAAGCCTACATTGACTCTCCCTCACGCTGTGTGGTCCTCCGGGTCATGCCTACCGAGCATGATCATTGGCCGACAATCTAGCAAGGTCAGGCGTGATTGATTAGATGATCTGTCCATCATGATCCCGGTTCTGTCTCCCTTGTGCAGGTCCATGACTACCTGAGGGGCAAGCTGTGCTCTCTGTATGAGAACGACTGCATATTCGACAAGTTTGAGTGTGTCTGGAACGGCTCAGACAGGTCAGTTAATGTCTATCTATATTATTTCTTTCTTTCTCCCTACATTATTTCTCCATCTCTCTATCCCCTGCTGTATATTTCTCTCTCTGTCTCTCTGTCTCTGCCTCTATCAAACTAACGCTGTCTCCTTCCTTCCCTCCCTCTCTCCAGTGTGATCATGACCGGTTCCTACAACAACTTCTTCCGGATGTTCGACCGGAACACCAAGCGGGACGTGACCCTGGAGGCTTCCAGAGAGAACAGCAAACCCAGGGCCATCCTCAAACCCCGCAAGGTAGACAACCCTACACCCACACCAGCCTAGCAGGCCCCACACCGAGCCCTGTACCACCTAGAAGACTCTACACCTAGCCCTTTACCACCTAGAATACTCTACAGCTAGACCTGTACTACCTAGAAGACTCTACACCTAGACCTGTACTACCTAGAAGACTCTACACCTAGACCTGTACTACCTAGAAGACTCTACAGCTAGACCTGTTCTACCTAGAATACTCTACAGCTAGACCTGTACCACCTAGAAGACTCTACAGCTAGACCTGTACTACCTAGAAGACTCTACACCTAGACCTGTACTACCTAGAAGACTCTACAGCTAGACCTGTTCTACCTAGAATACTCTACAGCTAGACCTGTACTACCTAGAAGACTCTACACCTAGACCTGTACTAACTAGCCCCCCCCAACCCAGCACCTAGACCCACTGTGGTCTTGCACACACAAACAGCAGGCCCTAGCAGGCCTGAAGTGTTCCGTTTCTATTTGAGTTTCACAGTCCATCATTTGAGCTTCATCAACTTTCACAATGGCTCACCTCAGCTGCGTTGAGATGAGCTGTATTCTGTCCAATGAAATTTGTTGTCCGCCTAGGCTCAAAAGAGCCCCCTAGACACATGGAACCCGTGACCTCTCTAACAGCCCGTGTCCTCTCCCTCAGGTGTGCGTGGGCGGCAAGCGTCGTAAGGACGAGATCAGCGTGGACAGCCTGGACTTCAGTAAGAAGATCCTGCACACCACCTGGCACCCCCAGGAGAACATCATCGCCGTGGCGGCAACCAACAACCTCTACATCTTCCAGGACAAGGTCAACTAGAGGTCAACCCCCGGGCCTCACGACCCCTGACCCCAACGCATGAGGGGCGGGAGGGAGGGAGATGAAGGATGGAGGAAGGAACGGAGGGATGGATGGAGTAAGAGGAAGAGAGATGGATCCCCTGTATGTACAGTGTGTTGTCCTGGGTGAGATCCTGGTGTCTGGTAAGACTGCTGACCTGCTGTTACACAGCTCTGCTGGGGTGCAGAGTTTTTCGAGACGAGGAATTTTGGGGAGGCACGGAAAATTGAGAGTTCAGACTCTGAAATTCTGGAATGTGGTCGATCGGGAGACGGAATACACTTGAGTGAAAGAGGCTTCTGGACCAGATGGAAAACGAGACGTGTTCTGCACAAACCACTCCGACTCCCCGATACGACTTCTTATTTATTTTCTTTTGTCATGCGACGCTGTGAAGAATGTGGGGGCTGCATATTCATACTGACTGGCAGGCGAATTCTGGACCCATGGACTAAGATGTAGCATCCCTCGAACACCTTTGTCTGTGGATAAACATGGGATATGGGGACATTAAGCATAGAGCACACAGTTCAATTCTGCCTGTCCTGGAGGAAGTGTGTGACGTAGCAACGTCTCCCTGTTTACCCTGCCTACCCACCAGTCTATTGGCTGGGACAGGACAGTTGTCAGGGTGTCGTCTCTGGACAGGAAAAGACTGTTCCATTCCGACCCCTGACCCTTCTCAATAGCCCCGGAGCTGAGAGGGGGATTGTTTCCGCCTGCTGTGAACCAGCCTGGTGAAGGTTGATCTCTCTCTTTTTTTTTCCATGTTCCGTGTCTCCAGTAGGGGGCAGCAAGTCAATGTGAACGAGGCCTTCGTAGGCTTGGTACGATGGTTTGATTTAAAATGCTGTAATTGTTTTCCTTTTTTTCTTCTCTTTGGTCGATGATGATTCTGTTTTAGAAGCTGTGGTGCCTTCTTTTGGTATGTGGGGTTTGATGTTTGGGGAGGGAGGGGGGTTGGGGGGGGGGGGGGGGTGTTGACCGGGGTGAAGGGAGGGGGGATGGGGTGGAGGAAGAGTAGGAGTGTGAATGTAAAAAAAAAATGAAAAAAAGAAATGTTATAAGAAATGTTTACCTAAATCTTAGTTTAAAAAAGGCTTTTTATTCTCTGTCTGTAAAACTAAAAAGTCCCCCTCCACACACACACACACACTCACACACACTCTGATAAAGAAGTACTGGAAGCCACGAGTACACTTACATTAGCACACTGACTGCATGTGTGTGCTCGGCGGAGGTAACCAACCTGGGTCCCACCACCGGTGCAGGGCAGCCGTGTGTGTAAGTATAACTGCTAATGCACTATAACCCTGCAGTTGGTCTGATCTCTAACCAATTAAAAGACAAAAGCGCTACTGACAGACGCCATTCAAACAACCAATAGAGAGACATGTCCAAGTGTGGACGTCTGTGTCGAACAATGTTGATTTAAGTCGCCACCGTCAACAGGAACCGCGGATGACGTCCCCCGACATCCACGAACCCTCCGTGGGTTCATAAAGGGACGCCGGCTGCAAACTCGTTGGTGTGCAGTGACTCTTCAGCCACCCTAGCGTGGTGTTGCATGAAGCGTTTGATACACGGAACTGTCCGTCTGCATACGGTCCCCCTGCGCATCCTCCCATACACAGCAGGATACAGGCGCAGTGCTTCTAGGCAGCACCACGTCCTCAGTCTGGTCAGGAGCTCGAGACTGTGTGCCAGTGCCTGTCAATGTTTCAGCTCCACTTTATTTGAATGTGCTCCTCTCCCTGTGGTCGGTCTTCTCGCTATCGACAAACTACAAGCTGCAACTCGGCTGAGATGCAGGATAGGGGTTTGGTGAGCGGTCAGTTGAGTCGCTGTCCTTGCTTGGTACAATAGGATCTATAGAGGATCTGCTCAGTTTACTCTCCAGATAACGTACTGTCTTTAATACATTTCTGCCCCTTAACTGTAAAACGAATTTCCCCTATTCGACACATTGAATTTCTAATAACCCCAGAGTAGGATGATGCTATGCGGTTGTCCGAGAGCAATTTTGCTTTGTCTTCTTGTTTGTCAAGATTAGGATTTGGAGGCCAGCTCAGCTGATCCTAGATATGATGAGTTTTTGAGATATGAGGCAGTATCATCACAATGACTAAACAGTAACAAGGGGCTCTGTAAAATCAGGGAATTTTAGGTATGATTCCTTTAAACAGTCATTTCTTCTTCTAAAAAAAAAAAAAAAAGTTACTTTGAGAAAACTTCTAGGTAAAAAAAAAAAAAAAAAACTTTTATAGCTGAGAATTTATTGACTGATGACATGCAATTAAGTCTTTCTGCTTACTGGATTTTCTTTCAATAAAAAAAAAATGTGTGCAAGTTCAAACCTTGTGACAGTGTGTTTGTGTCTCATTATCATGGATCACAGCCAGTATTGTTTGTCATGGTGATCTCTTGAGGATTGTAATTACTGTCTGAATTACCATCTCAACAGAAAATCTTAATGAAATCATAAATCAAAGTCATTAAATCCTGTTATTATCATCACTGTGATTACAAAATCATTTAGTGTTCTGTGGATTTTATACACTTGATTTTATAATTTGATGTATTAGATCTGTAAGATGGTAAATGTCTAGAAAAGACTAGCCAAGTCTTGTTCCCAAATACAGGGTGCCATTCTTTAATTTATGGAAAGCGGGACAGGAACGCCCTCATGTGGGTACAATTTGAACTGAACGTTGGCCTGTATTGAAATCAGAAAAAGATATTCTGCGGTGAGGTCAAGTCACGTTTCATCAACAACATACAAGAAAATAAATAGGCTTTTTAATGTTCGGTCACTGTTGTAAAAAGACTACAGTAACTTGTTTATTCATTCATTTTCGTCTTTTCGTATTTGGCTTGTTTTATATTGGTTTAGAACTATAGTACTTCTTCTGAAGCGTTGATGTTTAAACATAAATTATACAGATATATCCAGTAGTCCATTAGCATTAAGTCTGACCTATTCTCAGAAAATGCCTCGGTCTAACAATTCATTAATCATTCGTTTTTTCCATCAGATCAACACATATGGTAATACTGCGCTATAAATTCATAGGACAAATTATTCAGTTGTCACCGAAGGATAAATAATAGTTAAACGCACTGGATCCATCAAATACTCGCATAAAATTCCCACAACAAATCTTTTATGCTACGCCAGTTTATTCCCACTGCGTCAACATTAAATTGTAATGCACCATTATTCATTCATAGGAAAAACTATTCCGGTTGTCACGTAATTATAAATCATAGTCTAATGCTGTGGGACCAATAGGACCTGTGTGCCTTGTATCCCACCTTTCTAATTGGCCCCGCGAGACTTTAGAACCGAGCTCAGCGCACGCAGTCAGTCAGCTGGGGACGGCAGCTGTCAATCAAAGCGCATCTTTATAAGCGCGCAACAAGCTTTCTCGCCCCTGTCTCTCCAGATAAACTCGTCTCGACACAGACAGGAGCAGGACTGAGTTGATCGATGCAATTATGAACAGAGATTACACTGATATTGATCTGTCTGTATGCTCATGTTGAAATATACAGTATTTAGATTGAAGCTTACAAACTGTTAATATCCTTTTTGGTCGTTTTTTACCTCAGGCTCCTCTTGTATTTTTTTTAGATAACTCTTCTTAACACACATTTTTTTTTGGTCTTCACTAAACCAACAAGATGGACAAACTTGGCACTGTGACTAATGTCACCGCAGGCAACAGTTCCATGGACAGGAGTGCCGTTATCGAGCGGGGCTCCACCCAGCACCTGGACCCTGGCGACCTCAAGGTCCTGGTGCCTGTCCTGCTGGGGGTGCTGTGTGTCCTGGGCCTGGCCTTCAACCTCACCGCCATGGGTATCCTCTTCTCCAACGCCCGCAAGAGCAAGCTCTCCCTCATCAACTCCCTGGTGCTCAACCTCATGCTGGCCGACGGCCTCCTGCTGGCCTTTGCCGTGCCCTTCCGGGCCGTCGCTTACTCCCAGCCCAGCTGGACGCTGGGCTGGCCCGTGTGCAAGACGGCCGACTGGTTCCTCCACGCCTGCATGGCGGCCAAGAGCTTCACGGTGGCCGTGATGGCCAAGGCGTGCTACCGCTACGTGTCCAACCCCAACAAGCAGACGAGCGTCCGCCTGGGCACCGTCCTGGTGGTGCTCTTCTTCACCTGGCTCGCCGCCTGCTCCGCGCCCGTCCCCCACTGGCTGTTCGCCTCCCTGCAGAGGGAGAGCCAGGGGCTGGTGTGCGTGCAGGTGGTCCCCCCCGAGGCCCGGGACTTTATGTCCGTGTACGTGAAGGCGTACCCCCTGGGCGTGTACTGCGCCCCGCTGAGCTTCGCCCTGCTCTACTTCTGGAAGGCGTACGGCCGGTGCCAGCGGCGCTCCAGCAAGACCCAGAACCTGCGCACTCAGATCCGCTCCCGGAAGCTCACCCTGATGCTGTTCTGCCTGACGGTGGCCATGGCGACCCTGTGGCTGCCGCAGTGGGTGGTGTGGGTGTGGGAGCGCCACGCGGCGCAGAGGGCGGGCGAGGGCGGCGAGCCCTCCGCGGCCTTGCCGCCGCTCCTCCTCGCCCTCTGCGCCCAGCTGCTGGCGCTCTCCCTGTCCCTGGTGAACCCCGTCATCGTGCTGTCCCTGTCGGACGAGTTCCGGGAGGGCTACCGGGGGCTGTGGAGGCGCCTCACCCTCCGCAAGCACCCGCCGCCCAGGCCCAAGCCCGGGCCCCACGCCCCCACCGCCCCGCAGTCCCCCTGCCCCAGGCCAGAGACCTCGGGCCAGAGGCGAGGGGACAGAGGCCTGGAGCCCAGCCCCAGCTGCGACCAGGGCCACCGAGGAGAGGCGGCGGCGCCCGAGGCGGAGCGAGGCAGCGCGGGGGAGGGGGAGGGAGAGAGCCCCCGGGATGGGATCGTCCTGCCGGATGTGGAGCAGTTCTGGAACGAGAGGGAGACGGGCTCTCTCACCGACGAGAACGACCCCATTCCATGGGAGCACCAGGAGGGCAAGGAGACAAGGAAGTGAAGGAAGGAGACGTTTCAGTCATCTCCCGCACTGCGGCTTAGTGTTAGAGTTAATGTATGTTGAACCGGACCATGTTACATTTTGAAAGTATTCAAAAGAGAAGGGGAGACAAAGGACACTAGCAGAGGTTGTTTTTAAGTATTTGGACTCGGATGGCTTTGGTCAGCACACCTAACCAACCTCAGCACCTTGCGGACAGCACCAAAATCAGGACATCCCAATACTGGTTGGTATTCTTTCAAATGTGTTCTTGATATTACTTGTGTATACTACTCTGATATTGATATAACTCTTATAAGTGTTTAGGTGCAATACACCTAGGGATTCATGTTATATTTGAACGTGTATTCATTATGAAATGTGATGTTTATTAGTGGCACTGTCTTATAAAAGTGTTGAAGTGCAGACCCTTTTCCCAGCTTTAGCAAATAGAACGTGAGGAGAATGTAAATTACAGTGCAGGAAGTTTTACTATGTTTGCAAAGGTTGTTGTGTTGAAAGGTTGCTTTCAACACTGAAATTGGTAAATGTCATTGCATCCCTTTGAAAATGTGGCTGATGACCAGCAGGTGGTGTGTACTGGAGTACTGAACCGTGTTTGACGTCTCAGTTGTGTGTTTGTCATTCTGTCAGCGCTCTGTAAGGATTGTGAAACGTTTTGTTTACAATAAAGTGAACTGCATTAAAAAACCCAAGCAGTGTGACTGATCATTGATCATTCCTTCACACCTATAGCTATAGTGACCTGAAGCGCAAGGATGCTTGAAGATACTAACTTAAGGGAGGGAGGGGGGGGGGAGGGGTGAAGGAGGACGAGAGAGGGAGTAATTGAGTGAACTAACTGGGAGGATCAAACATTCCAGAATGGAGCCCCTGTTGGCTTCAGGGGCCATTAGAAACATTGGAATAGAAGGCCAGTCATTAGTATTACCACGGGCGCTAATTACTGTCAAAGGTTTCCCTTTGAACTGGGACTCCCGCAGAGGACACTCACCTCTGCAGGTTGACGAGGAGCGCGGCCCGCTGCCATCCACACGCTCTGATCCGGGACCGCGTCGCCATCAGATCACGCAACCGTCACGAACGACGAGGGTCAGTGTGTTTACAGCGCAACATCGATTATCAGTGTTTTCATGGCGACAGTGGTGTTGGTGGAAGGGGGGGGGGACGTGGGTCAAAGGCAGACTCTGAGACCAGAGCTATGGCAACCTCTCTATTGTCCCTGCCCGCTCACTAACACATCATCCCTCCCCACTCACCCCTACCGCACCCCCAGACGACATTTCGCTCTCATTAATCTTTGATGGCGACCTTTCTCTGCCAGGAGCAAGCACCTCAATCAGAGGCACGCTTAGCACACGTAAATCTCCACCAGGCCTCTAGGCCTACGCAAGCTTCACCTTACACATCCCTCCACCCAGGCTGAATCCTTCAGTCTCCTTCCTCCCTGACGTCCTCACTAGAAAACTCTCTGTGCAAGACTCACGGGTATGCCTGTTCTCTTTCAATACCTGCAGTGCGGATATGACATTAATATACCTATCAATGCCACCGTTTTTTGGGGGGGACATTTATGATTTATGTTCACAGACTTAGTATGAGTATCAGTCAGTGGGTTTATTGATGTTCACACACAAACGGCCTCTCTAACCTGCTCCTCCTGCAGGCTCAAGTAAAAGATAGATGAGGAGAGAAATTAAGTTGGGGAAGGAAAACAACTCAGGTTTAATTGGGTCACTAGGTTCAGCAGGTGAGCTCTCCTCTTCCTCCTCCTCCACCACTCTGCAGCCCCCCCAGCCTCCCCCCAGGCCTCCCCTCCCCCTGCCGCGAGGGGACTCGGGGGTGTCACCGCCGTCCGTTTCATCCCTCAGCCAATCATCATCTCTAATGAATGACACGCTACGGGGAGCGACAAGCATGAGAGCGCTAATTAGCGCAGGCAGGAGTGGGTGGGTGTCATTAGGCTAAACGGCCCTGCTCCCCCCTTCCCCCCTACCAAACACGTCACCCCGAGCGACATCCCTCCAGCTCCATGAACAGTGTCGTGTGTGCACCTGTATAACATGTTTGTGTGCGTGTGTGTCAGCGTGCACAACGTGTGTGAGTGCACATGTATGCTTTTGAGTGTGTTTGCATGCGTGTGTGTGTGCACATGTACGGTGTGCTTGTGTGTGTGTTTGTGTGTGTGTGCACATGTATGCTTGTGTGTGTGTGTGTGTGTGTGCATGTGTTGAGGGTTAAGGATTAGGGGGGGCGAGGGGTTTTCTAGCCTTGATGTTTTAGTCGTTTGATTGGAGAGTTGAATGTGTCTTTTATCTCTCTGAAGAGGACACTGATTCAAAGGGCAGATGCTTCCAGGGCCTGTGTTCAGTGAGGAGATCTCTTTTAACATTTAACATTTAACTTCCCCCCTCTCTCTCTCTCTCTCTCTCTCTCTCTCTCTCTCTCTCTCTCTCTCTCTCTCTCTCTCTCTCTCTCTCTCTCTCTCTCTCTCTCTCTCACTCACTCACTCACTCACTCACTCACTCACTCACTCACTCACTCACTCACACACAACACACACACATGCACACACACACTTCCTTCAGCCTGTGATCAATTGTTAAAAGCCTGAAGTTGCCAGGTTGAGGACATGGTATCCCTCCTCTCTGCCAAAGGGCTGTGTTCTTTCCTTATGGCAGATAAAGAGCACTTCATGGGATGTTAATCTCTCTCGGAACTGACACTGTTTACTCCAGGTTTATTCATACTCCCAGCCAAGTGAAATGATCCACCAGTCAAGTCTTAGACCGGATTACACGAATATTTCACTTCAATATTTCCCTCCAGCAAAGTCTTTGTAAAGAATTGTGGGCGCATAACTGTCGTGCACTGTCATGCTATATCCAAATGGGTTTCTAAACTGACCTGAGGGAGAGTTGAGTGGACACAGCCGTTCCAGACAGGCGGGGAAGAGGGAGGCAGGGAGGGAGGAGGATGGGGGGAAAGGGAGCGAGAAGGACTGAACTTAGCTGCTAGTCAACAACAGCAGCTGGTGCCAGATCTTCAGCACATCCATCTCAGTGACACTCGCGTGGTCCGTCCTCTCCGGGGCCTCTGAGACGTGGAGGACGTATTTTTATCCCCCGTCCGGAAGCGCCTGTGGCAGGCTGAGTGGGAGGATGGAGAGGCCTCTAATCTGGAGGACTGGAGTCTCGCTAACAGATTCATGATTTAGACCCAGTCAGACACTCAGCTATCGCCTCATACTCGGCCAACGTGAGTGAACAGAGAAACAGTTGTACCTATTACAGCCAAACATGGAGACATCTGTGTGTAGGGTTGATGCGGTCTGGTTCTGTTATCCTCTTGCTGTACGGGTGTCTGTATGGTGATGTCATTCCTAGTGAAAGGCTTCCTGGAGACCAGCAGAGGGCAGCAGAGGGCAGATCCCTCTTTGCCATCTAAAGATCAGATGATTCCAAAACGAGGTAAGGTGTGAAAATGAGGTGACGTGGGCCAGTTTGACAGTTTATTACAAGTCAAGTGAAAGGCACAGGGTCGTATACTGCCTCAGTTTGCATAGGTCTGATGAGATGTTGACACGCTGACCTCTGAAGGATGAAACACTTTCAATCATACTCGATGACAACGAGGGGCATTTTTCGACTGCCCATCACATATTCGTTTTCAAATAATGCTATGTCTCCATGAAATATGTACATGGTCCAGACAAAACAAACATCCTTTGACAAGATGTGATATGCAACAGCACCAAAAAACACTGTCAGTTCACAGGCCTTCTGCAGTACTGCAGTTTGGTCACAAGGGGGGTCACAGTTTTGAACAGCTTTGGATCATCGAGGGACCAGCTGGATGTTTCATGCAGTGCTGGTCAGGAACAAGGAACAAGGCCCAAAGACCTAGAACTACTAACTACCCATGAAATGTTAAGAGACTGCTCACGCTCTCCAGGAGACAAACAATCTCTTCAAAACAGTGCAGACGCTCAACACAGGAAACACCATACAAACACACAAAGTCTAAAAAGAATTATGTTATTGCTACATTTGAAAGGTCATCTTACCCTCATCTTAGGCATTGGCATGTACTTTTAGCATGCAGTTAGGACTGTTGAAACTCTGTATATTCCAGTCTTAATACTATCATTTACTCACACACAAGAAGCATATGTACCATATTCTAGGTATGACATTTTCTTAATATAAGATAGTCCCTCTAATCTCATGGTGTCGGAGTAACATAATTCACTGTACATAGGTTACACTGTAAACACTTTCTGTTCAGTTTGCTTTACAAAGAAATTCGCCTGAATCAGCATTTGAACACTGCAAGCATTTCGTACCGTATGAACGTGTATGCCGTAAACAACAAACACAGTAAAGTTTTAAATATACATAGAGGAGGACATATTTCAAGTTTTCCCACTGTTTCCGCCTGTCTCCTCAGAGACAGTTGTTCTTTTGGCCGTTGTGGAAAATAAATGAGACAATCGATCATTTCTCTGTAACTGGAGAAAGAGATGCAATCTCTCAAGTTTTCCCTGAGGTCCTGTTATCGGGTCTAGAAAACATAAGACATAGAAATTAGGTTGTGAAATGATCATTTCATGATCAATCTCTTCATTTTATTATCATTTAAACTTAAAATCAAGTTGTGATAAGTTGAGATGTTTGAAGCCCTGACAGTGACCTGTTCTGCCTTCTGTGTCCAGAAGGTGGCACTAGAGTAGTCTTTCCTTTCTGAAGGGCGTCTATGGACACCTGCAGACGGCTTTTCTGCTTCTCCTGACAAGACAGTTTACTGATTGGCTCATCTGACACAGTCAAGCTTTGAATTAAGACAACAACAAAGAACAGTCTTAGTCAAAAAAATGTTTTTCTTACCTGAGTTTGTTTTGAATGGGGCAAGGGTGGTGGAGGCCTGTTAGGGGGCTCAGGGCGGGGTTGTGTGAGCTCTGAAGATGAGGTGTGGGGGCTGTGGGGAAGGGTGGGCAGAGGAGGGGGCACAGAGGGAAGAGGAGGGGGCTGGGGCTGAGCTTTTCTGTGATTGGCTGCATGGGTGGGTTTGGGGGGAGACTGGGGCTGAGGCTGGTTGTCTTTCTGCTGGCCAGCATAGGCAGGTATGGGAGGAGGCTTCACAGTCGGGCGAACAATAGAGTTTCTGGATCGGGCGGAACAGGAAGGGCTTGGACGAGGACTGGACTGACTCTGTCAACACAACAGAAACACAGCGTCAGATTTAGAAAACAGAATGGGCCTAATGCAGCATCCTGGGTTCAAATCTAGCTCAGACCGTTTGTGCATGTCTTCCCCTGTCTTTCTCTCTTATATTTACTGTCTCTGTATTACCATAAAATAGCTAAAAATGCAACTGAAATGAAAATCCTTTATTTCATAGGAAAAGCTTCGTTTTATCAACTCCCTCACCAGTTTGTCTGAACTCTTCAGCAGGAATGTAGGGTTGGCATGGCCATTAGCATGACCGTTAGCATGACCGTTAGCATGACCGTTGGCATGACCGTTGGCATGACCGTTGGCATGACCGTTAGCATGCCCGTTAGCATGACCGTTAGCATGACCGTTGGCATGGGTGGCTTTGACTTCAGTAGGTCCTGGACATCTGAGGGTTAAAGCAGCATGTCAGCTGTCTCAGTTTCACAATGTGTCACAATTCACACACAAACTGTGCTTCTTGCTAAGACATCGGGCATTGAGACATTGTTTGGTACAGAGCCCGTTGGTCATACATAGGTGTTGGAAGCGGCCCGGATGTTTTCAGAGGGCGGAGCTTCTGCCTGTAGTAGCACCACAGTCCTACAACAATCAACAGCACAAAGCCAGCCAGGAGGAGGAGCAACAGAACAGGAAGTAGGCTGCCTATAGAGGAAACAAAACATGACAGGTCAGTACACACACATGTATGTATAGACATATAGATGTATAGAAGGATAGGTACATAGATAGGTCATACTCTGGGTGAGGACAGGTCCACTGTCAAGACTGCCCCCCGACCCCTCCTGGTCACACAGGGGCGGGGCCCAGCCGGAGTCACAGTGGCAGTTATGGTTGTTGTTACACAGCTGATGATAGGACAGGAGAGACCACAACCAATCAGGTGCCATTGCACAGCCGTTAAATGATATTCCAATACAAATTCCCATACTTTTCATAATAATTTAAATGCTTAACTGACTTTTCCCAGAAGACACATTTAATATTTCTTAATCCATCTAATGGAAGCTTTGAGACTGCGGAGATTCTGCAAGGTCACTGTGGGCGACAGGCAGCATGGCCAACATTCTACTTTATATAGCCTGAGTGGCTCCAGTCCAAGCCTGCCCTGACTGTTCCAAACCATCAGCCAATTCTCCTCTCTCTCACTCACACACACAAACACACACACACACACACACACAAACACAAACACACACACACGTACCCCATGGCCATGGCACTTGGCACTGCACTCATCCGCCCGCAGGAAAGAAGCGTTGCGGCACTCTCCTCCAAAACAGATCTGTTGAAAAAAAGGGTGCGAATGTGTGAGTGTATGCGTGTGTGTGTGAGTGGTTGTGTGCGCATATGTGCGCGTGTCAGGCGTCAGAAAGGAGAGTGCCAGAGAGAGAGAGAGAGAGAGAGAGAGAGAGAGAGAGAGCAGTAAAAGAGAGAGCGAAAGAGAGCAAGCCGCCACCACCACAAGCATGCAGGCTCCCTTGATGTGGAGTGCTTTAGGGCGGATGGAGAATATGTCCGAGAACAAAACAGACTGCTGAAAGCTGACCCCCCACCCCCACCCCCCCCACCCCCACCCCCACCCCCTAGCAGGAGCCTCACCCCATCCTCTCCACACTTGGTTCCCGTCATGACCAGGCCCGGGTCCAGCGTGTCCCCCTGCCCCTCGTCCTCCGGCCCGCCTCGGTAGACGTGCGTCCCGCGGCACAGGACCCTGCGGTGTCCGGCGCTGACCGTGGTGTCGATGGGGACGGCGTTGGTGTCGATGGGTTTGGGGGCGGAGCTAAGACACTGGATCTTACCACACTTGCCGTCTCTGGGGGTCAAGACAAACACGGAGACGCTTGCGGACACATTGAGACTGTGCTGTGAGTGATCACAGGTACTGGACTGGACTAATACTTCTAGTTACTATACTATGCTGTTATATACCATAATATTTTGTACTGGAATGTACTGGACTGTCTTTATAGACACTGTACTGGACTGTGCTGTACTTTAATGTACTGCACTACATTTGTACTGTTGTTTTCTGTACTGGACATGTGTTCCTCTTCACCTGTCCTTGCAGGACCTGTATTTTCCTAGCAGGTCTTTCCCACAGTTCCCATAGGAGTCCCCTGCCTCGTTCACACGCTCAAAACACAGGTCAGGGGCCGGGCGGGCATCTGTGGTCCGAGGAGAGACGACACACACACACACACACATACGGGCAGACTCAGTGTTAAAGGACCACCCGCTGGAGGACAGATGGTATCCCATCCTGATTTTCTGCAGTTACTGTGGCACTAGCAAGCCTCTCCAGAATAGTCCTCTCCCCATCCCAGCACGAGGCTGGAGCCTGATCCCTCTCCCCTGCTCTCTCATCTCAGTGGATTACACCCCAGAGGCCCGACCAGAACGCTGGATGATGTCACGGGCAGTTGTATGTTTTTCGATGACTGTGTCTAGCTGACCTATATATCTGAGACCACCCTTTGTATTGAGAGTAGACACATCACGTGTGGATTAAACAATAACCGACAATAACACATGACAGTATATTGCCAAACTTACAATAGATGTGTAACTAAAGAGCAACAACAGTGTACCAATAGGATGTGATGAACAGCTGACTGACCCTGCCCCCAGAGTGATTGACACTGCTGCTCCAGAGTCAGACACATGCCGGTGTAGCAGAAGGCCTGTCCCCAGGAACAGGAAGTGCCGTCCACCAGATAGAAGTTGGCAGGGCAGGACTCCGACTTCCCATCGCAGTACTCGGGTAGGTCACATGACCCGGAGGGAGGGCGGCACAGAGCGCCAGGGTTCTTCAGCTAGAGAAAGAGAGGCAAGTAGAGACAGAGAAAGAGAGACAAGGAGAGACAGAGAGAGAGAGACAAGGAGAGAGAGAGACAGACAGACAGAGAGAAACAGAGAGAGATAAGACAATAAAAAGGTTCAAGACAAGAGAGGGCCTGATAGAAAAAGACAAACAACTAAGGGAGAGATATTTGTGGGATAAGAGAGAGAGAGAGAACAACAGATAGAGACAGAGAGATAGTAAAAGGAGAGAGAGTGGGACAGAGAGAGAGCCAGACAGTACCTTGCAGTCGTGACAGCACACTCCGTGAGCACACTCGGCCCCGGCCTTCAGGGTGCAGTTGCTGGCGTTGCAGCACGGGCTGGTGCACTCCTACAGCGGGCACACAACACTGTCGCTTCAGCAACCACCCAGAACCACCCCCACCACAACCTCCCCAACACACACACACACACACACACAGGCCTACCTCTTCATCTCCACAGTCACACTCCTCTCCATCTTCCAGGTAGCCGTTGCCACAGCGCTGGCCCCCGTACATGGCCCTGGTGTTGGGCAGGTTAAACAGACACTTCCCCCCTCCGGAGCCCAGGTAGCTATGCAGCTCCTTCTTGTTACACAGGTTGAACACACGGGGGAACGGGTGGCTGGGGCCCGACACACACACACACACACACAGACACACACACATAAATACATAGTATTTGTTCGACACGTTCTAGTTTTGTGTATGTCAGAAAATGTGTGCGTGTACAAGCTTGTGCATGAATGAATGTGTGTGTGTGTGTGTAAATGTGTCTGTATAAGTGTGTGTGTGTGTGTTCATTAGCTGGGTAGGAAGCAGGTAACACGCTCACGTTTCCCTCGGGCCTCCGTCCCTGTGCTGGGAGGGTTAGGAAGCTCTGCCTCCCTGGGGTTACCACAGGATGACTGTGTGTACATGGAAGAGTGTGTGTGTGTGTGTGTGTGTGTGTGTCTCACCCGGTGGCCGCCGCCATGATGCAGCCCCCTTCGTCAGGACGAGCCTGGCAGCACTCGTCACTGTCGTGGCTCATGCCAAAGTTGTGCCCCATCTCATGTGCCATGGTGGCAGCCACACCCACCGCCCAGTCTGAGTGGTCCTAGAGGGAGAGGGGTCAGGGGTCAGAGGGACATTCAGGAGGACTGAACACTGGAGCAACTGGTTGTTGTTGTCTTACCGAGTTGACTCCCCCTGACTGGTACTCAGAGCACATGGCTTTGAGAGGAGCCAGCCCGATGGTGGTGCCCCGGAATGCCACACCCCTGGGAAACAAACGCCACAGCAGTTTAGTCCCTACACGAGGAGTTCCTGACACTGAGCAAGACATCTTTCAAATGAAACTGAAGGGAGGAATGAGAGGAGATGAGGAGAAACATGACGCAAGAAATACATAAAGACGAGCGTGTGTGTGAGTGTGTGTGACACTGACGTGATGAGCTGTGCGTTGTCGTTGGGGAGAGCGTGTAGCTGCTTGCGTCTCCAAGCCAGGAAGGCTCCCAGGGTGCTGTAGGGGTTGTCCGACACGTTGATCCTGTCCTGGTCTGACCACACCTCCAGACCAATCAACGCCACGCGGATACTGAGGGCCTTGTAGTACTGCACACACACACACACACACACACACACACACACACACATACACACACACACAAACATGAATGCAAGCATTCACAGATACATGCAGATAAGAGTAAATGGGTTGACCAGAATATTGTGTCTGTGCAGTGTGTGTGTGTGTGTGTGTGTGTGTGTGTGTGGGTGTGTGTGTGTGTGTGTGTGTGTGTGTGTGCGTGCGTGTGGAGGAAGGGGGGGTATGTGTGGGTGTCATTTTCACATCTTTCTCACTTACTTTGTCTACGTAGTTGGCAGCTTCCAGTAACTTTAGCTTGGTCTTCTCTATGCTCTGGTCATGTTTCTGAAACTGCACGCCCATGCACACACACACGCACACACACACACACGCACGCACACACTTCTTTACTTCAAACGTCTCTGGATGAACACAGGACATGAGTCAGGGCCACAGCCTGACCTTAACCAATCACACATTGCCTTAGATGTCATTAAAGCCGATCATAGTCAGGATGTGGTGATGGTTCACACTTCAATGGAACAGAGGGAAAGATGAAAATGATGACAACATTGATAGGCGTTCACTTGTGTTAATGTGTGTGTGTTAATGTGTGTGTGTGGGTGTTAAATAATGTGTGTGTTCTGACCTCAGCATTGTCCGCCACCAGCAACAGTTCTACATACTTCATATTCTGGCTCACGTCTCTGTGCTCCTGGGAAACAGAAAGACAACAGAGACGATAAAAAGTTGTTAATGACATAACTTGGATATAGCCCTGACGGGAAAATTAGACCGCAAAGATGACAGAAACGGTTCCAGATAACACAACTTGAAAAGAACCCAGCTCGTGTTGATTCTTAAAAGTATTTGGCCATGAAAATTCGTTTTGAAAATGTGAATTTAGTAAATTAAAAGCCCCATCTCAACTCACTCTCCTCTTTCCTCCCTGCGACGCCATCATTCCATGGATGAGGTCATCAAGCCCCTCCCCTTGCTCCTGGTTGCTAGGGTGATGATGACAGGAGCCGTTGAGCGTGCGGAGGCTCTCAGCAGGGAACACGGCATGCGGGTGTGTATCCTTGGTAACAGGAAGAGGCTCAATCAGGTAGTTGAGGCTGGTGTTCAGCGATATCAGTCCCCTGGGAAACAAGAGACCCTCATTACAGTTCCTACACAGACGCACATGTGTCTTCAAGTAAGGCGTGGTTCACATCCAAGGGGAGGACAGAGTGAACTAAATAATCCCCAAACTGTTCCTTTTAGTCTCTATTTGCAATGAACAGATTCATTTGAATTGGATTACAGTCAGTCCTGAGAAAAAGGAATCTTTCAGGAAGTGGACCAGCAGGAGGTGGGGTGTGGGGAGGGAGAGGGAGAGGGCTGGGTGGAGCTGAGCTCAGAGACTAGACTCTCAGGTGGATCTCAAGTTACACTCTGGGCCAGCTACAGCAACATGCTCTCTCTCTGTCCCAGTGGGTATGCTACTCGACTGTAAATCAATGCATGGATACACACACACACGCACACACACACACACACACAGACACACAAACACAAAAACGAGGATGAAAACAGCTGTAGAAAGCATCTGGAGACTGACCGCCCACACAGCCCTGGAATGATGCCTCTCACTGGCGGAAGACACAGCGTGTGTGTGTGTTGGCTGGTGCCACGTTTACTATTCTCATTTCCTTGTTGCAGATGTGGAGATGAGAGCACCAGGAACACATACACACACACATACATCCTGGCTGCAAATCTGGGTCAGAAAGTATCTACTCTGTAGAGATTGTCTGAACACACTACAGACAGACCTGTACCCCTGCACACCGACCCCACTCACAGCACTCAACGTTCAATCATGATTTAATTATAAGCTGTACATGCATCCCAGCTCAACACGATACAGTCCCTACCCTCACCACACACACACACACACACGTTTCTTACCTGAGCCCAGAGCAGGTGCTTAGAGCCACACTGGAGCCGTCCACCCCCTGGACCCATCCATGGTAGAGACAGTGCCCCTGCAACACAACACATCAGCCATGCTGAGCCAGCTGTCCCTCCAGGTGTGGTTGCTCCATCAGGCTAGTTAGTAAAGCCCGACCTATTTAAGACACTCTTGGACTACATGACATGTGTCAAGGATTATGGTGGACGTGTCTCACGTCTGACGACGTGTGTTCGATAATCATCCCACCCCCGCCCTTGCGAGGGTTTGGATCGGCCCAGGGTGAACTCACAGTGCTGGGAGGAGAGGAGGTGAGGCGGGCGCCGCCGGGAGTGTACCATATCTCCTGGAATCCGGGGGCCAACAACTGCCTACGGCGCAGAGACAGAAACACGGGTTGGTGTACGTGTGGTACCATACACATGTACTGTACACAGGGTCAGAGGAGGAACTGTACAACACGGAAGGACATAGGGAACGGCAGAGAGCGTGTCTGACACCGTGAAGAAGAGAGGGATTGTAGACAAGGCCCGCTTCTCACCAGCAGCCCTCGTCTCATGAAACATTCATCCGCACAGAAGCCTTCTGAAAGCATTACTCCGGCAGAGAGATCTCCACGGAGATAGAGAGAAAAGTTGAACTTCAGTACAGCCTTACAAGATACTCTATCTGACCCTAGCCCAGCCCCAACCATCCGGCCAAGGACAGACCAGACAGCGGAGGAGGAGGAGGATGATGACGGATGAAGACGAGGGCGAGGTATTCGTAGCGAGAGTGAGCGTTTGTTTGTTGGTCTGTCTAAATAGCTCCTCCTTGTTTGACAGAGCCATATTTCACCTGCTCCTATGCTGGCTCGCAGGCAGCTTCTCCCAGACTCACGGGCTCTCCCACGCGGAACAGAGCTACTCTGGTCCCAGACGGAGGCTCGGTAACCCTCCCCACGGGAGGACACAGACGTATGAGTGTGTATGCCGTGTGTGCATGCTGTGTGTGCATGCTGTGTGTGCATGCTGTGTGTGTTTGTTGTGTGTAGGTGTGCTGTGTGTGTGTGCTCTGGGTATACTGTGTGTATGCTGTGTGTTTGTTGTGTGTAAGTGTGCTGTGTGTGTGCTGTGGGTATACTGTGTGTGTGTGCTGTGTGTATGCTGTGTGTTTGTCTGGTGTAGGTATGGTGTGTGTGTGTGTGCGCTGGGTATACTGTGTGTTTGTCGTGTGTAGGTGTGCCGTGTGTGTGTGCTGGGTATACTGTGTGTGTGTGCTGTGGGTTTGGTGTGTGTTTGTGTGTGTTGTGTGTGTGTGCTGTCTTAGCTTTGTGTGTGTGCTGTTTATGTTTTCTGGGCTCAAACTGTGTTTGTCAAATAACCCTGTTATCAAGCCATTCATATTTACATCCACTACAGATGATGTTTTGCCGTTTCTAGTGCTTGATGCTCTAAGTCTGTTTGCAATCTATTCTTCCTGTTTTCATTCATAAACCGGATCTCTCTCTCTCTCTCCCAGCTGGTATCACTCTGAGTCTCCCTCCATCTATCTGTCCCTCTCTGTCTCTGTATCTCTTTTCCTCGCTGTCTTTTGCGCTCTCTTCATCTCTCTCCCTGTATCTGTTTCTCTCTGTGAGTGTCTCTCTCTCTCTAAGTGCTTTTTCGCTGTCTCTATGATCCATCCCACAGTTAGTGATGAATGCAGCTAAACATAGATAGAGAATTGTGGCCAGTCTCCTGTCCTGATCCAGGAAAATGATGATGGAGGAAGGGACATCGAGGTGTGTCTGGGGCGCACGCGAACAGCCAGTTCCACAGCAACATCTCTTTCTAGTCCTCCTCTGCGTCTCTCTTTCTCTGTCTCCGTCCATCCATCATATCCTTTCCTCATTTGTCAATCTATCTATCCTCATTTCTAGGCTCAAACCCCGAATCTCTCTTTCTAGCCTTTCAGCTACTCGTGGTGTAAGGAAGGAGGGAGGAAGTGACAATACAAACGGGGGGGGGGGGGTGGGTGGGAGAGGAGGGGCGGATGAGAGGACATGCCCCCTCACCCTCCATCAGATGCCCTGCAGCCGTCTATCCGGTAGCCCGCCTGTTAAAACAGTGGCAGCCTGTTGATGTAATCAACCTCCCCGTCCTGGCTGAGACAAGGCCTGCTTCAGCCCTCAGCAGATTAGCACGACAGGGGGTGGGGGTGTGGGGGGGATACATTAAGACCCCCCCCCTCCCCCCCCAAGAAACACACAGAGACACAGTCCATAAATGATTCCTAAGTGACACTGTACCCGGGTGACGTCAACACGCCTCTGGGCAAAGCTTGCCTGTGACACAATGAGATTAATTAAGACCTTCTCTCATTCTCTCTCCCTCTCTCTCTGACAGGCACAGCTAAGGGGCTGACGGGTAGATGATTGACTGAGCTTTGGAGTAACTGCTGCCTCGATGAGGTTCGAATGTTGGGCCGATCAAACTTCTCCTCACTGTCCTGTGCATCTAACACGTCCGGGCAGAGCTGTCTCACTTCTTGTGTGTGTGTTTGGTTAGCTTTTGTGTGCAAGTGTGTGCTTGCGTGTGTGTGCGCATGTGTGTGCTTTGCCTGCGGGCAAGTGGGCTTATGTGTTTCTGTTTGTATCAGCATGTGTGTGTGTGTGTGTGTGTGTGTCTGTGGGACATAAATGCCAGTCAGCTGCTGTTGTGTTGAGCAGTGCTGAGTAGCTGGTCCTTGGAGATGCTATGCCCGCTAGGTAACTCATTCCTCTGCAAATGACACAGAGACACAACATGTCATTAGGGTGCCATTTAAGGGTGCCACAGTCGCTGGCTGGCATCTCTTTTCTGCTGAGTGGGTGTAGAGTCTGCCTGGGGGTGGGTGGTGGTGGTGATGGTGAGGGCAGCAGGCGGACCGGGGCTTGGCCGGGGTTCTTCAGAGAGGCCTGGATGAGCTCCAGGCCCTGCAGACAGAGACACCGTGATTGAAGAGGTTCTGGTCTGAACCCCGTCTGTCTGGGGGGGGGGGGGGGGGGGGGGACAAAGGCTCGCTTCAGCTGGCCGGCGGTGCTCGTGCAGGAGGGGGGAGTGGGAGGAGGGGGGGGGGGGGGGAGCTAATGCATCAGGGTCAGTGGGTCGCATTCTCTCATGGTGTCAGATGACATCACTGGGGATTTTATTTTGGGGGGGGGTGGGGAGGTGACGCAACTCATAAGAGCTCTCTGCATCATATGATAAAGGGCCTTTTTATTACGGGGGAGGCTGGCATCAGTGTGTGTGCATGGGTTTATGTGTGTGAGGAAGGGGGAGAGTAAGATCTATGTCCGTGCGTTTGACAGGCTGTCGAAAAACAGAGGTCGGGACAGGGGCTCTGGAGCGGACCAATCAGAGGCTGGGACAGACTAAACATGACAGAGCACAGACAAGGACAAGCAAACACGTCTCCATCAGCACAGAGACGGAACAAAGACACTCTAGACATTCACCCCGGGCTGCTCTGGGGGGGTCTGCAGTTCTGTTTATATGTGCATGCGTGTATGTGGGGGTTAGTCGCGGCGTGTTTGTATGTGTAATCGTGTGCGTGTGTGAGCATGTGTCCTTGTGTTAGTGTACATGTGTCTGTATGTGTGAGCGTAGCCTATATGTGTGTGCGCGCGCGCGCGTGTGTGTAGCCATGTGTGTGGTCAGAGACGGAGGCAAACTATGTCTGCACTCCAGTCCAACCACCTCTGGGAAAACAGAGGACAGTAGAGAAGATGAGGGGAGGAGAGACGAGAGGGAGGGAGGGAGAAGGGAGAGGAGAGGGATGATCCGAATGGCTCCCAGGGGAGGGCTGGAGGCGGTGGGGGGTTAATGTATCTAGAGAGGGGAGGGGGGCAAGAGGGCATCCAGATCTATGAAACATGTTGGGTGGAGGTCTAACACCAACAGGCAGCCTTGAGCCCCCCCCCACCCCCCCAGACTAACGAACCACAGACGAACAACCCCCCAGATAAACACACACACACCCAGTCACACACACACACACACCCAGTCACACACACACACACACACACACACCCAGTCACACACACGCACACACACCCAGTCACACACACACCCAGTCACACACACACACACACACACACCAGTCACACACACGCACACACACCCAGTCACACACACACACACAGTCACACACACACACAAACACCCAGTCACACACACGCACACACACCCAGTCACAAACACACACACACCCAGTCACACGCACACACACACCCAGTCACACACGCACACACCCAGTCACACACACGCCCACACACCCAGTCACACACACACACAGTCACACACACACACCCAGTCACACACACGCACACACACCCAGTCACAAACACACACACACCCAGTCACACGCACACACACACCCAGTCACACACGCACACACCCAGTCACACACACGCCCACACACCCAGTCACACACACACACAGTCACACACACACACCCAGTCACACACACGCACACACACCCAGTCACAAACACACACACACCCAGTCACACGCACACACACACCCAGTCACACACGCACACACCCAGTCACACACACACACACCCAGTCACACACACACACACAGTCACACACACACACAAACACCCAGTCACACACACACACTCCCAGTCACACACACACAGTCACACACACACCCAGTCACACACACCCAACTGTCTCCTCTCATTTCATCTAGTCATGACTCTCCTGACCTCCACCCACGTTCCCCGTCCCATCATTTATTCTACGTCTTCATTCTCTTTCTCTCTCTTTTTCTCTGTCTCCCCCCCCTCTCATCTCCCTGACTCAGCACAGCCCTCCCTGGCTCTTAACCAAATCAACGTCCTCCACTGGCCGCGTTACAGCCCTTCATTAAGATAAAAGCCCTAACACGCGCGCGCGCGCACGCACACACACACACAGGGAGGGAGGGCACGTGTGGGCGAGGCTGGGCCCGCAGCCACTCTGACTCCAGAGACACACGTACGTATGATCCACCGCCCCGCGTCTCTCTGCACACTGGGGGTGCACACTGAAGAACAAACGAGACGAACCGAGGATGGAGGCAAAGGAGGAGAGAGGATGGATAAACGTGAGCGAGAGAAAGGCGGGATGGGGGGGGGAGTGGGGGAGTTATGGGGTGAGACAGAGGAATGAGGAGGAGAGGAGGACGAGGCCATCACTTTCTTTTCTCCCTGGTTTAAGTCATTTCGGCGGGCCGAGGGAGAGAGAGGGATGCGGGCCGTTCTCTGGCCCGTGTCCAGACTCGGCTCCGAGAAGCTGATTAGCAGAGAGCGCCTGCACCCTCTCACTGACCCATGAGAGCCAGAGGAGGGGGCGGAGCCTCAACCCAGGAAGAGGTTGTGTGACCATGTGGGCCTGCAGAGACTGAAGAAATGACAGGCTGCAGACATAAGATCTTAGGATAAAAATCGACAATAAACCACAAGTAAATGTCAGGACATCACCGATATTAAACACTCTGCACAATGACGTACAATAGATACTTTCTTCTATATACAGCTTCAACAAAGGCTGATGTCTTCAACAGCCTTTGCCTGGGACACAATGTGTTCAAGCTTTAGTTGGGAAACACAGACAACTGACAGCTTAAAGTGAGGCAACTTGCAACCGCAACACAACTTCCTCTTCTGCGTTTCCTCCCAGTTTGTCAGATAGGTGGCCAGATATCAGGGAATCTCTTCAGCAGAAGTGCTAACTCATCTCCAAGCACATCACACGGTTTGGCTGAGGCTGAGCTCTCCTCCAGAGGCAGATCTTACACTCACCACCTGCTGGGAGGACTTCTGCCTAAGGGCACAGTCTGCCAGACGCAACGGAGTCACTGTGTGTGTGTGTGTGTGTGTGAGAGCGAGAGAGACTGTGATTTAATCAACATTGGACCTGCTCTGAAAAAGGATTGATCTCTTCTGATTGGATCTTCCATGACAAAGTTCCTTTGAAGAGTTTCCTGTGTCCTCCACACTCTACGCTTCAAACCCGTTCCTGCCGTGTCTTGTCCTATACTGCCAGCACTTCCTGTCACCAGGCAACATCTGTCCGCTCCAAGGGCAGGAAGAGATACGAGCTGACCGGAGGGATAACCTCACTTCCTGTTTGCCCAAGGCCCACGTATCATGTGTCAACCTCCATACAACCCCACCCCCCCCACCTGTCTGTGTCCCTGATATCGACCCTTTGTCCATCTGACTGTGCTCCAGCATCTGTTCAGACACAGGGGCCCGCGTGTGCTGGAGGGGGGGGGGGGATAGGGGGGTCTGACATAGGGGTTACAAAACTGGGCTGTAACTCACTCATTCCTCTGCAGGTGCAGTCTCAGCTCCCGCCCCCCGGCTGTCACCAGGACCTCGGCCTCTGCCGGACGCTGGCAGGAAGAACACACACACCTGGATTATTCGTCTGTTCAGTTTGTTCAGAATGTGGTAAATTTGTAATGTGAGTTACAATGAGAGACAGAGAGAGAGAGACAGACAGAGAGACAGAGACATATGTGAACAGAGAAAGGGGCATGATCATCAGATTGTGTTAGTTAGTGACTAGTTCAGCTCATCATAGATGACACACAGGACACACAGCCTCTCACCTCCTTAGTGAGAGAGGACCTCCTGTGTCTGCCAGGTTGAATCCAGTAGGGATAGGTAATCTCATAGCCCTCTCTGTCCCCCAGGCTGTTCCTTAGCAGGCTTCCTCTGCCTGTCACCAATAATCACAGTTAAGGTCACTGGGATAATAACCATTGATCGATGGATGTATAAACCAATTTACAGCAGACTGACTGAAAGCTCTTTTGGTTAGTTGGGTGAATGAGGGACTGTAACTGACTCCACATTCAACAAAGTAAGAGTAGTACATTTAATGTGAGTCGACCTTTTGCGATAAAAGCTTGACCTGTTGTTAAATAAACGAAGATTGGTCGCTATAATTAATTAATAACTTTTCAACTATTCGGTCTACAAATAACATGTAAATAACAAGTAAGCGCTACAATGAAACGCAAAAAATGCAATTATAAAATATTTATAAAAGCCGCGAGAACATTAGAATTTTCGATCCACATATCAATTCATTTTAAAGGAAAAAACGGACAGGCACTCACCATCACTAGCGGCGCTTTCGGAGAAGGACACCCCAAAAAAGATGATCAAATACAAATACAAACCAGACGTTGCAGTGCGTGAAAATACATCAAGACAAAGTCGTGGACGCATTCTAAAATGAGCGAATTATACACGCGACTACAATCTTTAAACGACTAACAGTCGTTTTATGCACTATTTAAATGAGATCGAATGCATGAACGCAAAGCGAGTATAATTCCCGATATGACCCGGTATAAAGTCTTCAACAGCCTACAGATGCTCCGACACCGTCATCTCATATTGGAGATAACCCCTCCCCTTGCTCTTTCATGGGTAGAGAAAGGACTACAGCGATACCACAGCCAGTTAGTCTTGTCAGTGAAGCCATGCCTCCACTTTATTTTCGGATGCAATCGGTTTCTTATGATAAAGGTTTTCACATTCTCATTAACCCTAGCAGGCAGTATGGTACACTGAAATACTGCCGATATGAAATAATCAAGCATGTCTGCAAAAAATATAAATTCAAATGGTGCTTTTTTTTTTTATTCAGCAACCTACAGCTACTAAAGTTAAGCTCTTATCAGTGTTAAATGTCACACACACACACATCCAGGGTCAGGGGGATGGGGTGCGTGGGATATTCTTAGAGCTGGTGACCGAGCAGGCAGTCAAAAGGAACCTGACAGGAAGTCAAAAAGACTGAACACCAGGTATTGATTTGCATGTTGTTCCGTTAAAAGCCACAGCCACGCCATCCTCTTTAACAGAGAGAGAGAGAGAGAGAGAGAGAGAGAGAGAGGTGTGTAGTTTACTGTAAGTATCAGGCAGATTCCTGACAGTGTGAGCCTAGCCGAGCCCTCAGCAGATAACTGGCATACTCCCATCTCTTCAACACCAACAGCAAGACCATCCACCACTTGAAACTGTTTCCCAACTCCGGCAGCGGTTCAATCTTAAGTGCAGAACCCGTTTAACAGAACGGCTTTGATCCCGATTAGGATGGTTTAAAAGCGAAAGAGGACAACACAACTGAATGGTGTTTAAACACTTTAATAACTGGGGCAGCATGGAGGTGTTTCTGGTGCTGAAAGCCTGTTGACTCGAGGCTTTCTCCAGTGAACAGGCAGATTCATGGAGGGATTCAGTATCAATGAAGGCCCATTCAGTCCAATATTTCTGACCAGGCGTTATCGTAAAGGCTTCGTACATGGTGTGGCTTGCTCCATACAGGAATCAGTACAGGACTGGTGTTATCTCCAAGCATGCTGCATATGTGACAAATCAGTCAACCGAGACACAGTCCAGACTTCCACCACACCTTCTCTGGGCGTGTCCCTCACCAGAGCCCCTCCCATTGGTCTGAGCCCTGCCGTGCGATTGGTCAGCAGCCGTCGTCCTCCAGGATGTCAGGGTGCTCCTCCCAGAACTCCTCCCCTATGAGGTCACAGTGGTGGGCGTGGACCCTCCTCCGGGGGCGGACCACCTGCACCTCCTTCTCCTCCTCGTTGGGAAGCTTCACCCGTTTGGTGACGGTCTCCTCGTGCTGGAGGGGGGGGAAACGGGGAGGGACATGGGTCGGGTTTAACGGTGTTCAGATCACGGCCCGGCCAGAAGCAGCCAGTCAGCATGGAGGGGTGTGTCCTACCTTCTCCCAGATGAGCGCTGTGCCCTTCCGGTGCACCAGAGGCTCTTTGTTGTAGTTGATGTCAAACTCGGAGAACAGGATCTCGTTCTTATCTGCAGCCAGCGTTCCCTGAGAAGAGGCAGTAACCAGCATCAAAAGGGGTGGCTCACTGGGTAAGAGCAGGTTAAAGCCTAATGCAGGGGGCCGGGTTCAAATCCGGCTGAGGCCATTTCCTGCACATCCTTCCCTCTGACTCTCTCGCTGCTTTCCTGTATCTGTCTCTCCAACTGTCCTATCAAGATATAAAGCTGAAAAATTGCCCCAAAAATACATTCAAAAGTAAAGAAATCAACATCAAATATACCATCACAGATAGCCCGATGCAAAACCACACTGATGTACCTGATCGTTTATCCAGAATGTTCTGGTCTACCTCAGTGTGTCTATGCCTCAGCGAGCCCACTGCCACAATAGGGAGGTTAGATCACAGTCCTCAGATCCAGCTCTCACCTTTAAGCGCTCCTCTGCTTGGACTGTTGTGAGCCCGCCCCTCTGAACCAAGGTCCAGAACACTGTGTTGTACAAGTTGTTGATGTGACCTGATCAGAGAGGGAATGAACACGAAAGTACAAACGCTTCCATCCACTCTGGTCGACAAGCATTTTGGCGTGTGTGTGTGACCTTGTGTGTGTGTCATATGTGTATAAGAGGAGGGGGGGGGGTGGGTGGTCTGCCATGATGGGCGCTTACAGTCGGCTTGCCTCCAGCTCACATAGTCTCTCAGGTTACGGTTGCTAGGATACAGGACCACCCTGCCATCGAAGCCGGGGGGGTAGAGGAGGGGCTCTTCCCCGAAGTGGTCCTTCCAGTAAAACACATACGAGGAGGAGAACTGGGAGGCCACATGGGTCATCAGCTTACTGCAGGGAGCCAGGGATGGTGGAGGGGGAGAGGAGAAGGCACAGGATAGGGAGGATAGAAGATAGGTAGATGAGAGGAGCATTAACATGGCAGCAGGCTCAAATATATACAAAAAGCAGGCTGGCATGACTAAGAACCTGAGATGTGAGATAATGGGAATGTATTTTAATGTTTTTTGGGGGGGTCTATATGTATAATTACATAAGCGTGTGTGAGGCTGTTGGTATGTTTGTTTGGAAGTGATGTAGTCTGTAACCGCACCTGGCTCTCCTCTTGAACCAGTTGGAGGTCCTCTTGAAGACGAAGCTGAACTCATCGCTCTGTCCGTAGGCCAGAACTATGTCCTCCAGCTCCTCCATGACTGATCGAGCGCTGCGTGTCATCAGGCCCAGCGCTCTGTCGTCATTGGGCTTGGCGAAGTTGTGCTGTTCCGCAAACCTGATGACCAAACACAACCACTGTCAACTTCACTCAAGCGCATCTCTGGAAAGAAAAGAAGAAGAAAAGTTGCAGTAACCTTTACGTTGTGTTGTTCGTATGTTACCCCACTCACTTGTGGAAGTTGCGTCCATCCAGTCGTACAACAATGTAGCAGTTTCGCAAACACGTGTCATCTGTTTCAAAGATGCGAACGTACTCAAACTTGCTCTTGGCCATTCTGGCACGGCTGGTACAGAATCGTGCCACGGACGACAGGACGCAAGGATTTACGTATCCATTAAGTCTGTGCGTGACCAGAGTTAGCATGGAGGGTCTGTTAAGAAGAAAGGAAGCTCAGAATATGGAGACGTATTTTATACATGGTTATCTAGTGGTAGCGCGATCTAATAACCAAAGCTCACCTGTGCAGCTCACAAGCAGACTAACTTGCAAACGGTTGGGATCCTCATTGGTCCATGTTAAACTGCAGATCATTCAATGTTGTGATATAAATTGTATTGTGTTAACTGTAATGATGAACTGCCTTGATATCAGTACTATCAAATCTTAACAATAATGTGTAACCTAGGCGGCACAGTATACACGCTGGTATGTATACAGTCCATCAATAAAATAGGTCATACTGCAGCAAATGCAAAGCTTTTCCGTTCCGCGTCGTTCTAAAGTCACATAGTACTATTGCGTCCTCTTGTGGTAGACTAGAGGATACAGCCATAACAGAGGGACATTTACTTTCCCATAATGCTCAGCTAGAGATGTGCCTGCCTACTGTTGTTTCAAACATGGAGGAGAGGGAACGAAGAGAGGAGAGTTATCCGGAATCAGACAGTAAAGACAAATCCCAGCCGGTTTCTAGCACTCCACAAGGAACTGAAAATGATTCGAGTACGAATCGGGATAGTAAAGAACACGACTTTGGTGCTGACGAGGACGTCGGTGCTAAATTGGACGTGAGCTCAGATAAGTTTGATCCACTTCTGGCCTTGTACTCGCCAACAGTGACTCTTCCTTTTCCTAACATCAAGTGCTTCAACAACATAGCCGAGTATGAGAGTTTCCTGAAGGGGGGACGGGGCAGAGCAAAGCCGGAGAATGTGGAGAAAAAGAGGCGTAAAGCCAGTAAGGGGGTGGCGGACCCCGAGCGCATTGAGAGACTGAGGAAACTCATGGTGCACAACGTTCCTGAAGGAGACGAAGGCACCAGTCAAACTCAGAGGTCTAGAAGGCACCAGAGGGCTGCTAAAAATGTCCTGACAAGGATGCCTCGTAAGTCATGACACTTCTCTACATGCACCCAGTCGTATTTATCATCTAGCAAACTCATGCAGCATTTGATATGATCATAAGAGTTTCTTGACATTGGTTGTTTGTTTCTGTTTCCTCTCTGTGCAGTACATAAAGGTAGTCCACTGGGACAGCTGCACCGCTGTGTCGAGGAGAGGATAAGGGTCAAAGTTCACATCAGAACATTCAAGGGTCTTCGAGGAGTGTGCTCCGGCTTCATAGTGGCTTTTGATAAGTTCTGGAACATGGTAAGACATCCAATCCCGATATTGTCTGACATCTTGTCATCTGTTTTAAACTGGCAAGCTACGGACTCGGAAGCATAGTCCCACAGGAAGCTAGCTAGTGGTTTTCCAGTATTATATAAGGAGTTTAGTAAATTCTGTGCTAACCTGTGTCCTGTCTCACCTGTGTGTGTTTGGGCCAGGCGATGGTGGATGTTGACGAGACGTACAGGGAGACCCTTCTGGGAGAGGCCTTCTACCATGAGAAGGCCCTCACCGTCACACGGGTAGGTGGCATGACTGAGTCTCTCACCAGAGCTGAAGAGGACAACACAGTTGTAGCCATAGTTGAACTGTGACGTCGAGTCGGGGATCTTATTCACTGCAGTTTGGTTCTTGAACTCTGCTCTCCTTTGTATGAACTTGTCTCTCATTTCCTGTTTGTCTCTTAGCTGATGGAGAAGCTGAAAATCCAGGAGAGCCCAGAAGGGGGTGAGAGGAAGCACACAGGCAAGGGCAAACCCAGAGCCCTGCAGCCCCAGCCTCAGCCCCCAACCGAGCGCCAAGCGGGCCAGAAGAGTGCTTCCCAGCCCTACGGGAAGGTCCACACACGCCACATCAACCAGCTCTTCATACGGGGGGAGAACGTGCTCGTGGTTAACCTGCAGCCTTGCTGAACACGCTGGCCTGGTGGTTAACCTGCAGCCTTGCTGAACACGCTGGCCTGGTGGTTAACCTGCAGCCTTGCTGAACACGCTGGCCTGGTGGTTAACCTGCAGTCTTGCTGAACACGCTGGCCTGGTGGCGTAGCATGAGGGGAGTGCTCTACTGAACGATCTACTTTATAGAGACTTGGATGAAATGTGTCTCATATATCATATTGATATATGCATTCTGTTTCCTGCAGATGACATATGTCATCTGACATATTTCATCTGTAGATTTGTATCCCAATCATGTGATGTGATCACTCTCAACAGACAGTCTCAATGGGATTCAAATGTCATCCTCCAAATCCAATAAAATGTCCCACACCCGTGGCTGGTGAGCGCCGAGTCAGGGTAGGGTGGACCTGTCATCCAGCAGGTGGCAGTATAAACGCGCGTGATGAGAGAGCGCATGAGAGCTTGTCCCATTATGTGCTCTTTCCTTGTCAGTTTGATCAGTGATGGCAGCACGGTCTCTGCGGACCTCATGAATGCATTATGAATAATTGAGTTTGTGAAGTTGGAGATTGCGGATGGCACTCAGAAGCTGTTATTTGTCTTGACGTTCCAGATTGCCTTTACTCTTTAATGGGCACATTATCCATTAAAGCACACGTTCCTGCATCTGATGGAAATAAAAATATGTAAAATAAAAAAAAAAGGTTAAATGAGGATTTTAGAGGCACGCACATTGAATGGGACAAATTCTAGTGTAAAGGTTTCATTTAGGATTACATTTAAGACTAAATGTCCTGGTTTACTTTCCCATCATTTCCTATTCATCTTTTGTTAATAAAGGAATATAACAGTCTTGTTTGTATCCACAAACCTGTCAAGAGTGAACTATCCTGGAGTGTGTGGGTGAAAGGTCTCAATAGGATTTCATATTCGGTATCCATTCAGATTCAAGGTAAGGGATCAATCATTTCCTGGTCTCAAGTTTGAAACATGCAATGTCAGCACAAAAAACAACAAAAAAAACACTTCATTAACAAAGCTCAATCAACTGTTTTTATTCTCGTAGATAAAGATCATGATGTGAAATTCAAATCAAACAGAAGACCAAAGACTGGAAAAACGTCATTTTTAAAGCGTTTTCGTTTTTGTTGGTGCTTGTTTTAACATTTGCATAAACTAGTGTTTTTACAATCTCGTATCACAGATTATCTATGAACAATTTGAAGTAGAAAAACAAAAACAAAACTAAAAGCATAAAACCCCCTTTAGGATAATATCATTTAGAAAAAAAAGAAACACAAAACAAACAAGAGTAAATAGATTTTGGTCATTGAAACAGGTAATGCCTCACCCTAGAACTGATCATTCAAGGCTGCTGTGTACTGCGTGTGTGTTTGGTGACATTGGAGTAAGGCCCAGAACAACCAGATAGGACAGCACAGCATCAGTATCCATGGTCCTAGAGTCAGCTGGCTCACCTCAATGCTAGAGAACAGATGAGTCACAGGTTTTGACAAGCCAGATCATCTTTTTTTCTGTACTCTTTTCACCTATAACTGGTGACTGGTTAAAAGGGTAACCTGTCTTGTACGGTCTATGGCTCTTTTGAGGACTGTTGTCCTGTTCCGGCTCCTTCACATAAGAAATGGATGGAAGTGTACAATCGGACCTACCAGTCAGCTCACAGCTGACAGGGCTTGTGCAGAATGTGCTGGGCTAGCTCACCCACTCACCATAACAGTCACGTCTGGCTACCACACAGGCCTACATACATGCCCTGCGCACACGCTACATCTCATTGGTCGCCGATTCCTTCGCTCTCCTCCAATCGGATTCTTTACCTGGGAGGATGGGAAACTACCGGATTGTAGACAGATCATAGGTCAAGTGTCAACCATGTAGATTTGTGTTTTGCTTTTCATTTAGGTCAGTGCAGATGTAAAGGAAGCACATTTAGAGTATTGAGATGCAACCATAGACATGTCGTTGCAGACAGGACAGACTTGCATTCACGATCATCAAAGCACAGCCTTTGATATACTGTGTGTTTTATGACAGTCGAGAGAACGGCCGTGAACTTCTTACTGTGTATCAGATGTGTGTGTGTGTGTGTGTGTGTGTGTGTGTGGGGGGGGGGGGGTGTCTTCAAACACCATGTTAAGTCATCACTGGCATGAGTTGGGTGGTCCACACTTCAATCAAGTGTACACTGGAAATGACAGGAGATGAACTTATGAAGCAAAAGGCCGCTAAACCCTCCCTCTCTGATGAGAATATGGAAGCCACGTCAGACACGGGGGGCCGGGTTTGAATACTATTAAGATGGTTCCTTCCTTGCTGCCTCCCTCGGGATAATCTCTCATGGGAACATGGCTGGATGGGTCAGAGGGAGGAACGAGGTATCTCTGGACAACTCCAAACCCAGGTGAGCGACGGACAGACACACACACACACACACACACACCCACAGTGCTGTAACATTCTCCACAGTAACTATCACGGAAGCTACAGAGCTGTACGGTCGGTATGGTGAGAAGTTTTTCTAATAAAGAAGAAGGCAAGTGACTTCCAGGCACTGCAGGCGTGCTGCTGTATTATAAAGACCACACACAGCCATGCCGAGGGGCTCCTACCCTACTGATTATCTCATCTGGAGGCAGAACTGATTATACTTCTGAGCTATATCTTTCCCCCCCTCCAAAATATATATATGGGTATATATATATATATGGGTATATATATATATATATATATATACCCATAAGAAAGGCCACAGAGGCTATCTGAAAATGGAACAGCTTCCTACATCCCCCCCCCCCTCCCATCACAAATCACAATTGTTCTTTCATTTGTTAAACAGTAAAAAAAAAATATATATATATCAAAAGACACTGACGATGTACCTCCGTTTGCTTGTATGGTCTTGATTGACATCGGATTCTGTCCAATCGATACGGCCCTCTGCCTCGCCATTGTCTATTGTCAAGTACTCAATAACTTATTCGTCTGGCACCAACAGGCTATTTACAGTTAGAGGTAAGAGAGAGGAGTCGGGAGGGTGACATTATTGTGGTTCTACGGGCGAGTTAAGTTAAGATGGCTGCTCAACAACGAATACGTTAACATCGTGTTAATCAAACCTCAGTCAATTGTATTGAATGCATTTTTTTTTCCTTCTCACAGAAATGTTTGAATGTATATCCATATTATCGTTTTTCCTCCTCTCTCGCTGACCAGCCATATTCTTGTGATTGGAGGTTGTAAAGCAACGACCCTCGAACATTCTGACGGTTTAGACATCCCTCGCTTTCTCTCGCTATGTCACACACACACGCGCGCACACACACACAAGCACTGCCAGCTGGGGTCCCCCTCCAGAAAGATCATTGGTTTCCGACTGAGTCAAACATTCATGTATTTAAACGCATCTTTACACCTCAGAAGAAGAAGAAGGAGAAGAGAGGAGAAGAAGGAGGAGAAGAAGAGAGGCCATGGCGTGATCGTTGTTGTTAGACATCATTCCAGTTCGTTTGCATCTCATAACAGTCCTTCACGGACGGACAGAGAAAGAGAGAGAGAGAATGGGAGAGAGAGAGAGAGAGGAAACGTCGCTCCTCCAGATCCCCTCGCTCCTGACGCCCTCCTCACTTCCCAAAGTTGCCGAAATCTGCGAAGGCGTCCTGCTTGGGCAGCATCCCCATGCCCGGGTTCATCCCCATGGCTGGCATCCCCATGGCTGGCATCCCCATGGCTGGCATCCCCATGCCCATCGGCCCCGGCATGCCCATGCCGGCCTGGGGCACTCCCATGTTCATGCCCATGGCCATCATGCCCTGGTTGGGGGCCAGGCCCATGCCCATCCCCATGCCAGGGTGCATCATGGGAGGTGTCGGCTGCCTGATGGCTGCGGAGCCTAAGTTCATGCCGGCGAATCCCTGGGAGAGCATGTTGACAGGCGGCTGGACACCTACAAGCCAGGACAGAGGGGGGTCAGTTAGAGATTCAACACAGCGCTCATGAAAACCAAAACCAACCACTTCAAATCCCACCTGGGACACGAGAATCTTGGACCACCCGACTGTAAGCCCGAAGTTGTGACAACCAAAAGATAGCAAACTCTAATGACCACCACAACCCTAACTCTGTTGTATGTTGTAGTACAGCAGACCCACGTCGCTGTTACAGGTGTAGCAGCTGTGTACCTGACTAAACCATGTTTATGGATTGGTAGTTAGCATTGTAGCTGAGTGGAGGTGTAACTACTTCACAGATACGTAGGCCTAAGTGCTTTGCGACTGGTTGGGACACACTGGCGTTTATGATCATTTTTAAACGCAAGTGCCGACCAAACCCTAACTGCGTCCATAAATGACATACCCGACACATTTACAATCTGCCACTGTGTTGGGAGCCATAATCTTAAATAGCCTATAGAGTTGTGCAACGTGATATTCCAAGTGGGGGCTGGTTTAAGTGTCGAGTGGGTCGAGTTGGAATGCCCCCCAGGGGCGTGGCTGGGGCCTCACCCTGCTGGAGTGTGTTGAGGGTGGGCTGGCTGGGCTTGGGGGGCTGCATGCCCGGGGACAGGAAGTCCAGGCTGATGTTGACCGAGTGGTCGGACCAGGTGGACGGGAGCATGGCCTTGGCCCCGGGGCCCCGAGAACCCACACCCTGCTGGGGCTGCAGAGGCTGCAGCGGCTGGAACACACGCACACACACATCAATACATGAATCAACACACTTAACCAGCACACTAAGTCTCCCTCTCCCCTTGTGTCAGATATTAACAGTTCTCTGTGTGTGTGTGTGTGTGTGTGTGTGTGTGTGTGTGTGTGTGTGAGCGAGTGTGTGTGACAGATGAAGTCCATCTGTTGGCGTCCTCCACAGTAAAGAAAAAAACAAGTGGGTCTTTAAGTAGGTCAACGTTTCACATGCAAACGTGACGTTGAAGTGCTTCAGTTGGGATGTTTAATGATGTGTGGTATCTAACTGGTTTCTCCTCGTGGTACAGTATGTCTGGGTGACAGGGGAGGGGGTCTCTAGAGGGTGGAGCATCTGGATCCTGTTAGCACTGCTCACCACGTCTCTGTCAATATGGCTCCACTCTCACCCCCCACCCCCCCAGACCTAAATACAAACCAATCTGCAGTTATCGTCTATGCACTCTATACACAAAATACCAAGAACAAATCTTCCCGTGAGAGAAACTGTACGTTTTGTGCGAGAGATTGCGAGTTTCTCAGATTGAGTGTGTGCGAGTGTACTTTCTCTGTATCAGATTGAGTGTGTGCATTTATGCAGCGTATGTATACGCGTGAGAGTGTTTGCGTGCCGTGTGTGAGTGCGTGTGTGTACCTGTGACACGGAGTGAGGCATCCCAGTGCTGCTCTGGCTGTGGGAGCTGCTCATGCTGAAGTTGAGGCTCTGGGAGGCTGACAGGGTCTGGGTCTGGGACGGCCCCATCAGGTCAAACAAGTCTGCCGAGGGGGCCACAGGGGCCGGGCCAGGGGCCGAGCTGGCCGTCACGGCCCCAAACAAGTCCACCCCGCTGGGGGCCAGAGGCTGGGCGGAGGGGTGTGGCATCTGACCTCCAGGGAAGGCGTTCCAATCCCCAAATTCACCGGTCCCACTCGGGGCTGGGGAGAGACAGAGAGAGATGGAGACACAGAGAGAGAGACAGAGAGAGACAGAGAGAGACAGACAGATAGAGAGAGACAGAGATAGAGAGAGACAGAGATACACAGAGAGAGAGAGAGAGAGAGAGAGAGAGACGTGAAGGGATCAGGCAACATTTTGTTTACTTTCTTTATGTCTCATTTCAACCAAATCACAAACCATCCAACTGAGGGCCTACTATAAGGCTGCTGCCTTAGCCCATTACACTGACTACTGATAGAAAGACTAGAGGGTTTTCTTCCATTGCTCCCCCCTCTCTGTATCCCGCCCCCATCCTTGTCCTCTGTAACAAGGCTTGATGTGTGTCTGTTCTGGTTATGCAGATCAGCTAGCAGGCTCCATATGGCTAGGACCCCCCTCCACCCTTGAAATATCCTGTCACACACACACACACACACACACACACACACACACACACACACTCACCAGATCCTGAGGCAAGGCTGGCGGAAGCAGGAACAGAGGAGAAGTCAGCAAATCCATCTATGAGGCCTGAATAGACACAGACACACACCTTTAACAACTACATTAACGCTGCCTATACTGTTACCATTCCTCCAGTGCCCCATTAGGAGTGAGTTAAGGTAAAGGAGCCATCAGGGCTAGGAGTCTAAACATCTGTTTAGACCCCCCCCCCTCCACCCCCAACGCCAGGGACTACAGTAGGAACATCTGCTGCACTTAGCCCATATACCACCCCCTTCCTCCACACCCCATGTGAGCTCTATGTCCCTGCCTCAGGTTACATGTTCTTCTTCTAGGTGTGTGCGTGTGTGTGTACCTGCGGCTGCTGCAGGCTGGCTGGGTCCTGTGTCGACCATCAGCAGGTCGTCTAGACCGGCGCTTGAGGCAGCTGCTGCAGGCTGGACCTGGAGCACAGAGACGAGACATGAGGATGCTGGCGCGCACACACACACACACAGACACACACGTGCGCACACACACCTGTTTGGTGCTGCCCGCTGGACTCTTGTCTCCTGTGTAGTGGGCCGCAGCTCCCAAATCTACCGTTTTGGAGGGCACGCCCCCTCTCTTCCGCGTCGCCGTGGTTTCTGTCGCCTGGACGATGTGGACACTCTTGGTGGTGACCGTTTCCTCCTCGTCTTTGAACTCCGACCTCCCTGACTCGCCGTTGCGAGACGGGCGACCTCTCTCCTCCTCGGTGTCACTGCGGAGACGGGGGAAGGTGAGGCACGTGGTGGTCACATGATAACTTTAAAAACGATACGATCCGATCTGAAGCACATCCGTGTTCTCTTCCTCCCTCCTTCCCTCCCTCCTCCCTGGGTGAGTCCTCCCTCCTTCCCTCCCTCCTCCCTGGGTGAGTCCTCCCTCCTTCCCTCCCTCCTCCCTGGGTGAGTCCTCCCTCCTTCCCTCCCTCCTCCCTGGGTGAGTCCTCCCTCCTTCCCTCCCTCCTTCCCTCCCTCCTCCCTAGGTGAGTCCTCCCTCCTTCCCTCCCTCCTCCCTGGGTGAGTCCTCCCTCCTTCCCTCCCTCCTTCCCTCCCTCCTCCCTAGGTGAGTCCTCCCTCCTTCCCTCCCTCCTCCCTGGGTGAGTCCTCCCTCCTTCCCTCCCTCCTCCCTAGGTGAGTCCTCCCTCCTTCCCTCCCTCCTCCCTGGGTGAGTCCTCCCTCCTTCCCTCCCTCCTTCCCTCCCTCCTTCCCTCCCTCCTCCCTGGGTGAGTCCTCCCTCCTTCCCTCCCTCCTCCCTGGGTGAGTCCTCCCTCCTTCCCTCCCTCCTCCCTGGGTGAGTCCTCCCTCCTTCCCTCCCTCCTCCCTGGGTGAGTCCTCCCTCCTTCCCTCCCTCCTCCCTGGGTGAGTCCTCCCTCCTTCCCTCCCTCCTTCCCTCCCTCCTCCCTAGGTGAGTCCTCCCTCCTTCCCTCCCTCCTCCCTGGGTGAGTCCTCCCTCCTTCCCTCCCTCCTCCCTAGGTGAGTCCTCCCTCCTTCCCTCCCTCCTCCCTGGGTGAGTCCTCCCTCCTTCCCTCCCTCCTTCCCTCCCTCCTCCCTGGGTGAGTCCTCCCTCCTTCCCTCCCTCCTCCCTGGGTGAGTCCTCCCTCCTTCCCTCCCTCCTCCCTGGGTGAGTCCTCCCTCCTTCCCTCCCTCCTTCCCTCCCTCCTCCCTAGGTGAGTCCTCCCTCCTTCCCTCCCTCCTCCCTAGGTGAGTCCTCCCTCCTTCCCTCCCTCCTCCCTGGGTGAGTCCTCCCTCCTTCCCTCCCTCCTCCCTGGCTGAGTCCTCCCTCCTTCCCTCCCTCCTTCCCTCCCTCCTCCCTGGGTGAGTCCTCCCTCCTCCCTAGGTGAGTCCTCCCTCCTTCCCTCCCTCCTCCCTGGGTGAGTCCTCCCTCCTTCCCTCCCTCCTCCCTGGGTGAGTCCTCCCTCCTTCCCTCCCTCCTCCCTGGGTGAGTCCTCCCTCCTTCCCTCCCTCCTCCCTGGGTGAGTCCTCCCTCCTTCCCTCCCTCCTCCCTGGGTGAGTCCTCCCTCCTTCCCTCCCTCCTCCCTGGGTGAGTCCTCCCTCCTTCCCTCCCTCCTCCCTGGGTGAGTCCTCCCTCCTTCCCTCCCTCCTCCCTGGGTGAGTCCTCCCTCCTTCCCTCCCTCCTTCCCTCCCTCCTCCCTGGGTGAGTCCTCCCTCCTTCCCTCCCTCCTCCCTGGGTGAGTCCTCCCTCCTTCCCTCCCTCCTTCCCTCCCTCCTCCCTGGGTGAGTCCTCCCTCCTTCCCTCCCTCCTCCCTGGGTGAGTCCTCCCTCCTTCCCTCCCTCCTCCCTGGGTGAGTCCTCCCTCCTTCCCTCCCTCCTCCCTGGGTGAGTCCTCCCTCCTTCCCTCCCTCCTTCCCTCCCTCCTCCCTGGGTGAGTCCTCCCTCCTTCCCTCCCTCCTCCCTGGGTGAGTCCTCCCTCCTTCCCTCCCTCCTCCCTGGGTGAGTCCTCCCTCCTTCCCTCCCTCCTCCCTGGGTGAGTCCTCCCTCCTTCCCTCCCTCCTCCCTGGGTGAGTCCTCCCTCCTTCCCTCCCTCCTTCCCTCCCTCCTCCCTGGGTGAGTCCTCCCTCCTTCCCTCCCTCCTCCCTGGGTGAGTCCTCCCTACCTGAGCCTGTCCGGGGAGTCGTCTCGGTCCTTCTTCCGGAACTTGTTGATGGTGTCGTCGATGGTGCTGCCGATCTTGTCGCTGATCTCTCCCAGCTTCTCGCTGAAGGGGAAGGGCCCCTTGCTGCGGTCCCAGTCCTCCTCCCACTTCCCCCGGCTCTCGCTCGACGAGTCGTACCTGTCCCCCGCTGCGGCACAACACCACCACGAGGTTACAGGACTGACGCTCCACCATGCGGTGTGCGCGTGAAGGAGACAGTATAGCTAGAGTTGACCCATAGTGTCTAAGTGCGATGGAAATATATAGAGTCCGAATGACAGACATGCACCGGAGACAGAGAGACAGACAGGAACACAGAGAGAGAGAGAGAGCACCGACAGGCCCACACAAAGTGAAAAGACATGCGGATAGGCAGACAAACGGGCATACACCGAGACAGACAGGCAGATTGCAGACAGACAGGCCCGTGCAGATGGACACGCGGGCAGACGAGGACATACTGTAGCCTCGGTAGCCTCCCATGCTGTTGGACGACACGCCGATGAACTTGTCCTTGTTCTTCTTGGCCTTTTTCCTCTCCTCCCTCAGGCGGTCGTCGTCCTGGACCAGGTCCACCATCTCCTTCACCTTCTGACGCACGTTCACCCCCTGGTCCTTCCCATTCTCATCTGGGAGGATGGGCGGAGGGGACAGACGGGATACATTTCAAAGAATGACAGTTAATGAATACCGGTTTGTTTTTGGCAGAGCAACACCGCAATAAAAAACGCTAACGACTCCAGAAACGACACCTCGAATGAGTTCCTCTGGATGCCTGTCAAAATGAACTCGTTCTCACACACGGGAAGGAGAGACCCTCTTTTGCCTGTTGATCAGTGCTGTTGTGACTGTTTTCTGGCAGCCACAGGGAGCGCGACGCCTTCTTGTTTGGGACTAACAGGCCTCAGCCACATGTGCTGGGCTGGTGTGAAAGCAGCTTGGAGCAGGGCAGTGTGGTGCAGGCTTTAAGCACTGCTTAGTTAGGGCCTGCATCTATTCAGCACAGCTAACACTGAGGCCATTGTCTGACCGCACACCAAGCTTTTGATCAGAAACAAAAACAAACACACACAAGTGGTGAATGTTTCCTGGGGGGGGGGGGGGGGGGGGGGAGATGTGGGAGGGAAAATGAAGACACAGACAAAGCCAGAGACAAATGGACAGAACACCATCTGGCCAGCCAGGCAGCCAGAGCCAGCCACCCAGTCAAAGTCAGCCAGCCAGTCAGGGCCAGCAAGGCAGCCAGAGCCAGCCAGCCAGAGAGTCAAGGCCAGCCAGCCAGAGCCAGCCAGAGCCAGCTAGCCAGCCAGCCAAGGCCAGCCAGCCAGCCAGCCAGCCAGCCAAGGCCAGCCAGTCAAGGCCAGCCAGTCAAGACCAGCCAGCCAGCCAGTCAAGACCAGCCAGCCAGCCAGTCAAGGCCAGCCAGCCAGTCAAGGCCAGCCAGCCAGCCAGAGCCAGCCAGCCAGACAGACAGAGGCACAGTGTACTTGCCTACGAAGTGGAAGCTCTCCAAAGACCTGAGGTCGAAGATGTGTTCCCTGGTGCTGGTGACCACTCTCTCGGAGCCGTTCCTGATCAGGTGGGCCAGCAGCAGCAGAGACTGGGGGGGGGAGAACACTCTCCTGTTAGATGGCACCCACATGCAGCGTGGTGTTGCAATGCAAATGCTACTGTTGTAGTCTCTGTCATAAACATTTACTTAAAGCCTCAGGCTTTCATCACTTTTATAATCAGCAAGAATAACCTGTCAGTCAAGAAAACCGCTGTGGTAGAGTCACTGTATTTATCTTATTTGGGTGGACAATAGAATGCAAAATTTGGGTCAAGGCCTTGACCAACAGCCAAAAAACTCCAAGGCACAAGAATCCTGGTGTTCACCTAATTTTCCTGTGCTTACCACAAACAAGCATACAGACCTATCAAATGTGGGTTACAATATACATTGGGGAAGTTGATTAAAATCTTTGCTTCTGCTTTTGCTACCTTAGATAGAATATAAGCACCATCCGGAGACATATCTTAAACAAATAAATATGTTGTTTTCTTCAAAATACGCCGGTATCTTGAGTTCCAATGAAAATGTGTTTTAGAAATGTAGAATGTATTTTTTGAAAAATCAAGTGGAAGAGATGATCCCGTAGGAATAAGTGGCGCAACACAGCACCTTATAGGTGAACGAGTGACCTGAATGTCACTGCCAGCTCTCAGCGGTAACCGTACACTAAATCTACTTCCTGAGGAGAATGATTTACTTTAGTGTGAGTAAAGTGCTGCATTCCTGTTGTCATGTAAGAGTTATTTAACAGTGATTACCCATAACGCATATGACTGTGTATATGACGTGTATCTCCTCAGACAGCTCATACTTTAACATTGGCGAGCCAAGGTTCTCTCCAAAACACACATCAATCTCAGCTGTGATGGCTTTTCACAATATTATAGACTGACTTTAATGATGGATAAATATTAAAATATAATTGACCTGTCAAATTAAGGAATATTATTGGTTATTATTTAACGCAGCTTGTTGCTTATTTATAACACTGCTCGTCTCTTCAAAGCCGTAGATAACTTCACCCATATGTAAAAACACGACAAGGACTTTTGTAACGTCAATACAACTATAATGCTGTACTTTGTAAGTAGGCAAATTTAACTAGGGTCAATACAACAGCTGGTCAAAAGACTGTGTCTCCCAGCAGGGCGGTGGTTTAAGACCTAAACAACTGTAGCTGGATAGCTACACTAGTTGTGACACGATAACTAGTTAGCTAACGTTGTTATCAAAACTACCGGTAAGATCTCATTACCTTAACGAGGTGGAGCGTGGCAAAAAGTACCCTAAAAACATGCACAAATAGGCAGAGGCAACTAGAATCCACTTTTGGATTTGAAATGAAAGCGTTAGGTTACAGAACTCAACACAAGAAAAACTGGGCAAAACTGAAAGGTAAATTTGTCCATCCTATTCTGAGGTCCATCAGGTATGTTGTTTAAAAATAACGACGGCAATAACAACAGCGGCAGGGAGACAGACACGACGCATTTGGACCTGCAGGTGTTGACAGGACGATGCAACGCTATGTGAGAGTCACCCTGCTAGTTACAAGGGTCGTCACCCTCCGGAATAAACTCTCGGAATACCCCACCCCCCCCTTTCCTCCGTGACGCGCCCTACCGCGGGGTGACAGGCCGGCGGACTGCTCTCTGACTGACCTTGTAGACTCTCCTCCAGTTCTTCTTGTTGTCCCTCAGCATCCGCTGCCACAGCATGTTCATCACCTCCGGGAACTGCTCGTACATGAAGGTGCATCTGAAAAGAGGGGGGCAGGGAGGGGGGTGAAGAGAGAGAGGGTTGGAGGGAAGGGGGGAGGGAGGGTGACGAGAGAGAGGGTTGGAGGGAAGGGGGGAGGGAGGGTGACGAGAGAGAGGGTTGGAGGGAAGGGGGGAGAGAGGGTGACGAGAGAGAGGGTTGGAGGGAAGGGGGGAGAGAGGGTACAGGGACAGAAACAGGGAGGAGAGGCCCGTTAGTGGATGGTGAAGATCAGGACTATTTGTCACACACGCACAGACTAGCTCGTCAGGTCTCACACACAGCTATGTGGTGCATGCTTCAGATTCCATCCTAACGGCAGTGTCTGTCCCGGCTTCTGGACACGCATGCACATCCAACAGAACCTCTATGGATGTTACACGGGTCATTTTCAAATGCTGTTGTGTGTGTGACCATGTCGGGGGATGTGTGTGTGTGTGTGGGGGGGAGGGGGGGCGTGTGACCGTGACGACTGGCGTCCTCACCTGGAGATCTCCCCCATCAGCTGTCCTGAGGGCCCCCAGGGGTCGTCGTTGGTGGCCTCCCTCACCTTGGACTCTGTCTCCGTGTAGTTCATCACCACGTTGGTTCTACACAAGAGGGCGACAGGCGGGATTAGAGACAAACACACCCACACACACCCACACAAAGCATTCTGCTCAACAGGGACAGTGAATACGGGCGTGGTAGAGGCTGTACAGCCCCCGGTGAATGGAGGGTGCGTCACCCTGACAGGATTCATATTCATGTCAATGCGCAGACTAGTTGGTTAGACGCTGCTTTGAACCGGGATCGTCTAAGCCCTCACCGGAGAACAGGTTGAGCAAGATGTCACCTTCAATAAGAGGAGTGGGGGGGGGGGGGGGGAAGAGAGGCCTGAAGGCAGGACATTGGATGATTCAGTGAGATGGCAACGTTGACTTTGCATATATGCTCTTAAAACGAAAAACAAAAAAAGAAGAAAGGGGAACCATCACGCCAGGCTAAATCACAGCAGAGCACTCAGAAATATGTGCTCCAGATATTCCACCAGAGACTCAACAGGGTTGGCAAGTTTGTCGAGCTGAAATTCCCAAGCCGGTTGCCTGATGATGACACAACAAACCAACCCAGCCCGTTGCAGCCCCACGTCCCTCCCCCTGCACGGCGAGCAGCGTGTGGGTGACATCCAACAGCTGAATGGGGGCCGTCAAGCACTCGAGGAAGTACATCAAACATATGATATGACATGACGTATGATAAAACAACAGGCTAGAGAGAAAGGCCAGCTCTGTGATTGGTCTACAACTGGAACGTGGACCCCCACCTCCCCCCCCCATCCTTGCTCATTTGGCCTGACAGCCATCAGGCTGGTACAACAGCACCTGAGATCACACGCTGCATGAGATCCAGTCAAATATACAATCTCATTTACATTGGTTGCTCCTTTGTTTTGATTGTTTAGGCCTATGTGTTTAATATTGTTGTTGTTTATAATGTCGTTATTTAAATTGTTTATATGTCCATATGTTGAATTCTTTGATATTTGTATTGAATGTTTTAGAATCTTGCTTTCTTTTTTCCCCGCCAGTCTCTCTTCTCGCCACTTCCCGGTTACTTGAGCAGGTTTGTAATGAGTAAGAGGCCGGGTTGTTCCCTAAGAGGCCGGCCTCTGCTCTGCCACATCAGCAGGAGAGCCCCAACAGAGCCCAGCCCTGGCCTTGGCCTGGCCTGCCCTGGCCTGACAGCAGCATTGATGGGTAGACCAGACAGGAAGGCTGGGGACAGACAGGGGACACACCCGCTCTGTGGTTACACAGCCAGGACTCACAGCACTGGAGGCCAGGGACTGGGGTTGCTAGGCCAACCATTCTCACTTATCAAGGACTTTAGACAGTTGACCTAATCCACATTTCCTGTAATGACTTTGTCAAAAACACATCATGAAAACGATAGGCCAATGCCTGGGTTTAGTATTTGAAACAGCCTATTAGAATAGTATGTTAAATATAATTTGCATATAGTTCAAAAGGCTGTGTGTCCTCAGATGTATTTTTGCTCTGAGCAGAGGACAAAGGATTATGACTCTACTGAGATGAGCGATGCAATCCACATCTCTTCTCTGATCAAGTAGAAGTAGGGGCTGGGCTGATATAATCTTGATGTGTGTGTGTGTTTGTGTGCACATTTCCGTTTCAGTGCAAAATTTACAGCGATTTCATTTCCTGACTGATTTAGAGAGGCAATTGATGTGTTTTGTTAGCCTGAATCACACCAATATACAAATTCAATTCTTCGAGATTCAATGTTGCTTTTGTGGAACACACAGTCAGAGTCCTGCTCAAGGCTCCATGTCCTCTCATTCCTCCACACATCCCCTGCTCTCCAGGACACGGCGGCCCTCAGTATACCACAAGAGTACCACACAGTACACAGCACTACACACCAAACCCACACCCAATACAACCAGGAGAAAACCAGACCTCGACTCGGCTCCAATCCCACGTTTAAAGACAACGTGTCTCCTGCTCGCCTCTCCCTCGCTTGCCCTCTCCCCATCTCATGTGGTAGAGAACACACTACAGGGGGGGAACCAGTGGAAGGGGTTTGACTTTTAAGAGGAATGCACTCAAGGAGGGAGATGGAGGGATCCTGCTGTTGCCAGCTTGCCCAGCCAGTCATTAAACCTTTGAAGTGAAGGGTTGTGCAACAGGACTAACTGTTCGCCATGCCGTTACTCACCACTGAGGATGACAGTCAGTAGGAGCCCTGACAGGACAATAGATAGGTACACAATGTGAAAGGAGTGGCTATTACCGCCGGAGCCATTATACTACGTTGGCCTAGTTACTTAGTTATCCAACGACAAACACCCAAAGATCTGCATTACACGATAACTTATCTCACTATTTTGCCGACTGTAAGATCCCGGCAGGTAGTTCAAGGATTCAACAGGTCAAAAGCGTGGGAGATAATGTTATAATTGCAATGTTTGCATCCACGTTACTCATTACTTTATTTTATACTGAGTTATCAGTCACTGTCTGGGCTAGCCTAAGTGGGACGTTTGTTTCCATAAACAACACAAAATAATTGAAACTGGGACGTGTATTACTTTTTTATGGTACGGCTTCCGTGATATTTATGACTAGGTAGCTGTTAACTAAAGTTTGTTTACAGAGGAGTGACGATTCAAGATGTAACACCCGGAAGTTGCCATATTATGCAATCGTCTTAAACTACACTTCATTATAAGTAATTTGTCTAGTTTCTAGTCAGTTTAGTTCCACCTTATTTTCTAAGATAAGGACAAACAAACTACACTCTAAACCCTGATCAATCATTAATTGATACGCTGTGGAGGGAAAGTGACTAATCTCATACCTAACAATAAAAAACAAGGAACTGGTACAAGCCTAGCTGTGGTTGACAGACTTAACAATTATTTATTGACTAAATAACTCATTATGCTACATGTCAAGCTAACGTTCTGATGGGGACACTCAAGCTAGCTATCATGTTGAAGAACGCTTATCCAGATGTTAGCACACAGAGTTATGTTGGATAAATGATAAGTTATTTCGTTGCTTGCTAGTTAGAAAAAGTAAGAACGTAGAGCTAGCTACAGCCAAATCGCTTCATTCCAGGGAATAGTCGGAGCCTGCGTGAAGAGCTGTCAAACTAGCTTAGTTAGCTCGCTAATTAGTTAGCTTGTTGCACTATCGAGGGAAGATAGCAAAACTGCCCTCTCTTCAAAATTGTATATCATTTTCTCCTGAAAGGAAGTTAACAGTCTTCCTAAGAAATTCAGAAAAACGAACGTGTATCAAGAAATTCAATTTTATCCTCTCTTCTTTTACTTGCGACAACTTGCTAACGACTTAGCTAGCTAGCTTGCTAATGCGACGTGACGTCAAAGTTTTGGATACGTGTCTCTCTATATATCAAACAGGTAAACAGAAGTCTTCAAAACGGCGAATTAGTCAAGGATAGACTTACGCTTTGTCAACCAATTCTCGAACTTTCCACATATTCAGCATCTTGGCTCTCTGGAGAGGAGCTTTCCGCCTCTGTAACCCTTATTCCAGTCCTGAAGACAATCACCGAAACCAAACCTTGAACTCTGAAAAGTAAACTCTTAACCTCTCTCAAGGCAGGAGGAGTGCTCGCACTGGGCAGGACAGGTTACTACGGAGAAGGCATTGCAACACCACCGAGGAAGAAATGCGTAAAGTAAAATAGGGAGTTGTAGTTCACTATGTAGCATGCTATTTGTCACATGGGATAACATGATTGATACACTTCAGGTAATTGTAAATCAGAAGTATGCTGTATTTGTAATTCCTCTATTAATGTGTCTTTATTAATGGCAAATTAAACACCCTTCCAAAAAAATCTGATGATGTCAGCAGCCAGTGATTACAAAATAAAACAAGTATTTGTGATTGTTTCAAAGATGTGTCCCAGAAAATGTTAAATAGATGTCCCTTAAATACATCCAATGAGCCCAAAAAAATCTTGATTATAGTATCAATCAGAAACACATAGCCTGGGCCATTTATCCCTTTGAGAACTGACTCGACCTACAATTCAGCATTCTGCATCATACAATAACATTCGAAACAACTTCACTTTGGTGTCCTCAATCTCTCTTTATAAACCTTTCCATGTTATGGACCTGTGTGTGATATTGTGTGACAGGCACGGCAGGCTACTTTATGTGTCAACCCAGATCAATCACTCCCTCTTCTGGACAAACAGGGACACATCAGCAAAACAGACAGGTTGAGTCAAAGTGTTCAATCCACTTTTTTCCCCTCTAATCTCATTTTATTAGGATCTGTTCTATAGTATTGGCCGCCAATACTTCAGAAGTATCTTCAAGGTATGTCTAGAACACTTCTTCTTGTTGTTGTTTGCTATTGCTATATGGGGAAATAAAACTGATGGTTTCCTTCATGAAGATGCTTGTGTATGAAGAATGCAGCTGGAGCCTGGACCTTTGTTGGGTTAGAATTAGAAACAACACAATGGGCAAAAGACAATCCATTTGAGAGAAAACAAGAAACCGCACTTATGGACCCAGAATGCACTGCACCCAAGGGAGCCACCTCAATTACCACTGCACGTCCAAAGAAGAGGACTCTGGGAGAAGTGATTGCAGGAGATGGGTTTGTGTGTGTGTGCGTGTGGGTATGTGTGTTAGAGTTTGTTTAGAAAGAGAAGGGAATGGAGGGGAAAGGCACTCAGTAAAAAGATCTTTCAGAAACACTTTGCCTCACTGACGTTGACGTAAACGGTTGATTGACAAGCACTCCTCTCAGAAACCAGAGCCATCGTCCGATCTGCCAAGCATCAGGAAGGGCCCAGTCCTCTGGGAGGGGTCTAAGTGGGAAATGATGTTGCTTAAGACACTTTCAGTCAACAGTGTGTGTATGTGTTGAATGAGTGAAAAACAGTGAAGGAGACAGGAGAAAAGTAGATGAAGGGGTTATTGTTTAAAGCTTCTCTGTGTTCCTCTGAAAATGTTATATATTTGCATTTTTATCCATCACAGGGCACACTCAACATTTAGATTGAATTGAGCATTCGCAAATGCAAAATTCCATACCATGATAGAGGTTAGTATTAAAATGTTAAAACAACATTGAATGCATTGAAGAAAAAGCATCACCATGTCCCATGTTAATATGTATATTGGAGAGTAATAGACACAAATTGTAACATTCTCTCGACATTCCCCCATTACAAAATGTGCTGCCTCTGTACATTTCTGAGTTGTGTGTGAAAGAGATAGAGAGAGAGGGAGATAGAGAGGATGCACACTTTGATCCATTCTAAACAAAGCTCAGCTCTTCAGTACTGTATCTTTCTTGGAACTTCCTTCTTGAGCTGAAAGGATCCATCAGGCTTCCAGACAGGCAACAAGGGGAGATGAGAGAGCACACTTAGCTGGTAATCCAACAGGACTGAACTGTAGAATTGTCTGTCACTTACAGAAAGGTGAACTGGATGATCTGAAATCAAACAAAATAAAGTATTAAAAAGGAATGATTTTAAGTTACCATTCCTGCTTGGCTGAGATGCAAGGGTGAGAGCGTCAACACCACAGAAAGACTAATAGACTACTTCAGTCTAATTAAAAAATATATTTTCATGAATGTCTTTGCCAGTGTTGAGATTGTGTTCACCAAACCCCGTAAATCTGTTGGAAGGTTCATGAACCTTCTAAGACGCTGATACAATAGTTGGAGGAGATTCACAGGGCACCACCACAGGTTAGGATTGAAGCAGAGATCCAGACTCAGGGTATAAGAATGGAAGCTGACTATCCATCTCCTCTTTCATGACCTGAGGGCGACCAGCAATTATCCTAAGAGGGAACCTGACAGTCTCTCTCCTTGTATTTTCCCCAAATCCATACCTGTTCATCCAGTCAGTGATAAAATGAATGCACTTGGGGAATGAATGGGGATCACAATTTAAATGGCAATAGCTTTCATGTGACTGCTTTTGTGTTCGAATGCAGAGACGAGTTGAAGACTGAATGGGGGTGCAACAGTGAAGACAGGACTGGAAAGAAAGGAGAAGAACAAAAGCAGTAGCAAAATATAGTGTCTTTTTGTCGGAGGCTGAATGAGGTGTTCAGCCTGACACCAGGAGGCAGTGTGACTCTGCCCCAATGTTTGAGGCGAGGGGATGCACCAGTATGTGTGTGTATGTATGTGTTTGTCAGTCAGTCAGTTGAGGAGGAGACGGAGGAGGAGGAGAAGGGTGGGGGGTTGTTTATGTGACTGAAGTTCCCATGACAAATGTGGTCAGTCATCGTCTGTGTTTGGGAAGGGGTCCCAGAGTTCTGAATACAACGAAAGACAGAAAGACAGTATCGCGATCCAATTATGCTATTATTCCTTGTCTGTAGACATGTGCTTTCAATAAGCGGAAACACTGCTTGGCTTTTTTTTCTTCTCCTTTTTTCGTTTTCTTCCTCTGCCCTTTAACCGTGTCATTAGAAAACAATGTTCTTTGTTTGGACTATTAGCTGCAGTGAGCTTTTGGTGCCGCCTTCCTCCTAACCCTAAGACGAGCTGTGCTCGCTGTCAATCACAGTGTGGCCTCTCTTCCTGCCAGTCTGTTTGTGACTGCTGTGTGTGTGTGTATATGTGTGTGTGTGTGTGCGTGTGTGTGTTTATATGTGTGAGTGTTTGTATGTCTATGTGTGTCTCTCTCTATGCTGTTATATCACTGCTGGCATATTTCAAGCTGTTATTGTTGGCCCTTGTTTCAGCCCACAGTAAGGCCCTTTGTCCTTTTCCCAAGCGATATAACCTCCAACACATCACATAGTATCTGACCCCTGTCTGCTTGACACATGACAGATCCTCTGTGTGTGTGAATGTGTGTGTGTGTGTGTATGTGTGCTTTTAACTGCATTGTAAAAACTCTTGTCTGTTTGACCATAGCCCATTCAGTTATAGTTTCTTAAATCTCATGTTGTACACTTATGAACCACTCACTCTAGCATGTCATGTATGGATTTAGCGTTTCCCATTTTGTAGTCTTCGTAGACATTCTCAGTGTGTATGTCCTCTAATCACCTAGAGTATGTTTCTGGTGCCACTTGACCAGTGAGATAATCTTTGATATTGACATTGCTAGAACAATGAGACCGCTTGTTACATGTTCAGAGTCGCACACAGGCCCTCAGTGTCACCCCACCCCCTGCTGTGATCATCCACACACACACACCCCCCTGCTGTGATCATCCACACACACAGATGTTCCTGATAAGACCCAAGTAGCCCTCGCATTCCTGCGGATAACCAGCCTGTTTGTTTTCCTGCCACTTTCCCTGGTGAGAAAAGGAAAGAGAAGCAGTATTTAATAGAAGCCAACCCCCCACCCCTGTACCCCGTGTTCCAAACTCCTTGTCATCGGCACCATGCTAAGAACGCTCAGCTCCCATGATTAAGGGCTGACAGTTATTCAACGTATTTAAGTAGGTGATGTCACCGGGCTTCAGGAGCTCAAACACACACACACACACACACACACACACACAGAGACACACTCACGCACATGAACAAACACACAGTCACGTACACACGCACACACGCACACACACACACTCTAAGGAAACCCTGTTCCGGCACTGGGAGCATCTGCTACTTTACAACCAGATTGAATTAGCAATTACAGTGAGTAAAATGCAGGGAGAACATCTGGAGTGGTAAGCATTGCATGATATAAATCTGAGATGGAGGGAATCTGAAAAGGAGCCAAGCGGAGATTTTCAAGGGCATTTTTTCTGATTGGTCCTGATGACGTTCTAGAGGTGTCGGAAGTTGGAACAGGCCAGAGGAAGAGGGGGAGACAGCACAGGGCTGGAGGAGGGGGAGAGAGGAGGGGGAGAGATAGAGGGACCGATCAGGAGAGGGGGAAAGAGATAGGAGGATAGGGGACAAGACGGCAGAAAGTGAGACAAGAGGGTCAAGAGGTACTTTGTGTGTGTGTGTGTGTGCGTGTGAGTGGGGGGGGGTCTGTGACAGAGAGAGACATAAAGAGAGAGAGATAGAGAGAAAGAGAGAGAGAGGCTGTTAACAAAATGCCTACAGCCTCTTAGATATTAATGAATCAGATGGGACTATAGGTAGGGACTTATGAGCGCCAAATCATAATTACGAGGGCTCGGACATGGAAAATAAACATTGTCTACGTGAGGTTTGTATTCATAAATGCATTTTTACCATCATGTCCATTTGGTTCTGATCCACACATAAATAAATGAGAGGTTGGAAAGCTGAATTAACATTTACACATCTGGTTTCGTTATTATTGGCACTATAAATGAGTCAGGCAATTTGTTTGTGCTGCTGTTATGTAGTAATATAGGCTGATTATCCATCGTTGGGGAAATGATTATGTATGAAGCAGAGCCCATCACAGAGAGGCATGAGGCAATCGTAGAGAGAGAGAGAGAGAGAGAGAGAGAGAGAGAGAGAGAGAGAGAGAGAGAGAGAGAGAGAGAGAGAGAGAGAGAGAGAGAGAGAGACAGACAGATGCAATGTTGGCATTGGGCATCAGGCTTTCAAACTTCAGGATTACCTCATCTAAAACAATCTCTATCCTTCCCTCTCTCTCTTTTTGTTTAATTCTCTTTCTCTCTCTCTCTCTCTCCCTCTCTCTCTCCCTCTCTCTCTCTCTCTCTCTCTCTCTCTCTCTCTCTCTCTCTCTCTCTCCCTCCTCGTTCTACCCCCCACCCTGAGTATCTTTATATCTTGGATCAGAGAGAGCTGGATCTGGAAGACTCCATCTAACATTTGTATTCCATAGAACATCTGGTAGTATTGCATGTGTGCGTGTGTGTGTTTATGTTTATGTCATACATAAACATGTTTGTTTATTGTTTTCCAAAGGTTGCACAGAGGTTGCAAAAGCATACAAACAGTATTCCTATGGGACTTTGTGTTGCCATGCCATGTGCACTACTTACAACCCTGGACTGGGTTCCAGCATCATGAAAGTGGCTATCATCATCGTCATCACTCCGGCAAGGTTACAGACAGACTAGCAGCACAAATGAAGAGGTAACAAGAAGAGTAAGAAGCTCAGAGAGCCTAAACTAACTCCTGAAAAAAAGTGAGTCCAATTTGGAAATGAAGGACGTCATCGAATGAGTCTTATCAATTAACTGCCAAAGTGGTGTTTACACAAACCCACACCAAGGCCAAAGTCAGGGAGAACATTTCAAATAGGTCAAGGTTGAGGAGAAAACAAAAGTGGATTAGCAGTCCGGGCCTAGACACGTTCCTAATTTGTATGCTAATCTACCTCATCTTCATCACAGCCCGCGTTCCATTCTACATCTGCATGCACTCATTTAATTATCCAAACACAATTCACAAAAGTCACTGGAAACAAACCAAACCAAAATAAAATAATTTGCATATATTTAAAAGAGCAGATACTGTCCCTCGGGGTTGGTTAATATTTCAGAGGCGTAATAATAATATGCTAAATCATTCACATTTTACCCAATACCAAAACAAAGTGGCTTTGTCGATGTAATTAGAGCTGTTTTGGAGTTGAATCACCCTGGAAAAATGACCATGTTTTTCTCTTTGGGAGACCAGTGTGCGTATGCATGGCTGTGTGTGTATGTGTGTCTGTGTGTTTTTGCTCATATTGTATTGTCACTATTCCTCCCTGTTCCTGCAGTCTTCGAAAATAATTGATTAAAGAGAGAGTGTGTGTCTCGGAGCAGTTAATGAGGTTTAGCCCCAAGAGCTGAGATCTGTGTGTGTGTGTGCATGCTTGTGTGTGTGTGTGCATGTGTGTGTAGCTCAGCCCCAGGAGTAGACCATTGTTAATTGGCTAAGACTTCCAGTGCAGAGGATTGTCAAGGGCACAGTGCTTCCACGGTCTCTGCAGAGAGCAATTCATGTAACTTTATAATCGCCTCCATTTCTATTGTAGCCTAGGTGGAGGACGCCTGAAGAGGAGAATACTGATAGCAGTCTGAAACATTGTCGTGTTGGGACCAGAATGTAACTGTACTTTCAGACAGAAAGAGAGACGATGTTGGAAGAGAGAGAGAGACAGACAAAGATAGAGATGGAGAGAGCGAGGAAAAGATAGAGCTGGAGAGAGAAAAGGCAAGAGTGCAAGAGGGAAAAAAGAATCAGAGAGAAAACAGACAGAGAGAGAGAGGAACCGAGACAGACAGAAAGAGAGACAGAGAGGTCTTTCCTGCTCTGGTCTCTACACAAGCTTGTCCGTCTACACATTCCTCTGCGCGGCTACACACATGCACAACTCTTCTCAAACAGCAGGAAGCATCAAATCTTTCATGTGGAGCGCAGCCCAAAGTAGAGCAACATCTTTCACCGTATGTGTGTGTGTGTGTGTGTGTGTGTGTGTGTGTGGAACCCAGTCCCTTGGGACATAAGCACGTCCTTCCTTTGTGTTTCACATTCAAAGGTTCCTCTCGTGCAGCTGTCAATCATTCTCACAGCCAATCAGGACCCCTCATTCCCATTCTGTTTATAGATCAAGGGTGATTTAAGTGTGTGTGTGTGTGTGACGTGAGTGGAATTGCACCATGACTAATGTTATTACTGTAAATATTCATATTGCCCTCACATCACTCTTAGTGTCAGTCAAACTCAACAAATGGAGAAGTGCATATTAGGCTACTGTCCTGTACCCTACAGTAGGCTACTAATACTCTACCATACGATAGATCAGCATACTGTACCATATGGTAGGCTTCAATACTGTACCAGACAGTAGGCTACCATAGTTCCAAGCAGGGCTGGACTGGGACAAAAAATGGCCCTGGCATTTTCGCTCAGACCGGCACACCACAATCGGTCAGACACCACCGGAGCCTGTTAAGAGATGTGATTGGGCCAGCCCAGTATCAGTATGGAAAATGAACCAATGGGCCGCTGTCCCTGCTTCATGGGATGGTCGTTGGCCAATTGTAAGTTAAAATATATATATAAAGATTTATATATGTTAAATATCATATCATATCGGCCCCAAGTGCGTCGGCCCACCGGCCATTCCCAACGGTCTGTATGTCTAAATCTAAATTCTCCCTCTGACGTGCAGAGGGAGAAACCATATTCTTTGTGTGAGTGTATGGGTGTTTCTGTGTATCTGAGTGTGTGTGCAGGATGAAGTCTATCTCCGACAGCGACACCCACCTGCATGCAGGTCAAAGGCGGATCACTCAAAGGTCTCTTAAGGAATTTGTGATGTGTCGGATGGGCAGGAAACAAAGTTTGCATATCTCGTTTGTCTTCCGGTCAATCACTTCTACCTTTCGTCTTCCTGACTGAGGGATGAAGGAGTGTTGGATGAGGGGACGAAAGTGGATGAGTAACAATTGGGGAAGTAAAGTACCAGGAAGAGAGGGACAGAGGGGTGATGGCAGATGACTGGGCTGAGGAGGAGAAGAACTGATTAAAAAGAGTCAAATCCATAAGAACTGCATGCTGTATGTATATCCGTTTCTCCTTCTGTGTGTGAGTGTGTCTGTGTGATGATAAAAGGAGTTCAGCTTTATGCACTGGCACTAACTATTGTGTTGGAAGGTTGATAGCAACCCAGATATGTCATGCTTAATTTAGTGTCTAAGGAGGAGAGAGGGGGAAAAAAGAGCTAACGAATGGGAAATATACGTAAATGCAAAACTGCATACTCTTCTATGCATTACAACACTCTCAGACTCATACACGCACACACACCCTGTTACACACACGCGCGCGCACACACACATTCACAAGTGACTGAAATCTGACATGGAGCAGGAAGTCTTACTTAAGCTCTCTGCCAGGGACTGAGAATCGGACTGACACTCATCACTCTCCAGCTGCTACATGCACCCGCTGAAACGCCAGCACACGGGAGAAAGAGTGGGGGAAGAAAAGAGAGGAAAGAGGGAGAGAGAGAGAGAGAGAGAGAAGGAGAATGGAATAGGGAACACCCGGTACCCACCCCTTCTTGCCTCCATACAATGATCCTGACTGGGTCAGTGAATGCCCAACACCAGTAGAGTTGTGCAACACCAGTGGAAAGAGGCTATACGTCTATGTTATTTTGATCTCATTATGGTCTTTTTTGGTTTGTGTGCCGAATAGAGCGACAATGGAATAGAAGAAACACAGAGAAAGAGAGAGGAGGGGGGCCGGCGAGGGGGGGGGGGTTCTTGGTCATAGGTTTGAGTGACAGCTGACAGATCCTCAAGTGTCTGTTGGTGGCTGGAGGTTTTCCCCTCTCTGTCAACAGAGGGCAGCAGAGTGCTTCTGGTCACAGCCAGCTGCACTCTCCCACAACAGAGTAGGAAGCTCTCTGGAGCCTTTGTGGTTCATCACAATAATTAGATAAATACACGGGATTCTAATTCAGGAATCTCCCTAAAATACCCCAAAATACCACTTTTTCTGTCTTTCACTCACCACATTGCAGGGCTCACAAATCACAAATGCTGACTGATCAAGCATGCTCTGCTTTAGCAAAACCAGATAACAACACCAACAGTCTTGTTTGGTTAACTTTTCTCATTTCCCAGCAAAGTTAAACAAGGTGTATGAAGTGCAGGTACCAGTAATGATGGAGAGTGTGTTATTCAGCACGTCTTGCTGTGAAACAACATCTATTTTGCGTTGAAACCGAGGCCCGAGCTGGCCTCTGGGCTGCAGATACTGTCTTTGTAATGACTGTGTTCCCCTGTGGAATGTAGAGCATTGTCTCTGCTCAAATGAGGCGAACGTGCACATGCACACGCGCGCACGTGTACTATGGCATACACACACATGCATGGAGTGCATGTGCACACACACACACACACACACACACACACAGGCAGACACACATACTCTTGGATCTTAACATTGATCCTTCCTTCCTCGTGTGTGTTTAGGGACAAACATAATAATCAATCAGAGAGTTTATGGACCACTTTGTGTGGCAGCTTGTAACTTTCCTCCTCCCCTCTCACTAATCAGATACAGATCCCTACTTCAAGCGCAGGCAATACACCTTCATACATCTTTAATGACTTTTAAATTAACCATCATATTTTTCTCATGACTCAAAAGCTTGATATTCATCAACATGGGTCGCACTCGCGGCTTAGCGGTGACATTTTTATAATTCCTTTGCACGGTTCCTTGTGTATATTTATAAGCGTAAGGATATTTATCTGATAGATGGGAGTATTAGACGGTACTCAGGTTGTGCGGCAGGGGCGGTTTGCCATGGTGACAGATGTTACGGTGTCTTTGTGGCAGGCTAACGAGGACAGTAAATAATGGCTCTGCGAGGTCACGGGATCGGCTGCTTGTGGTGGATCCATACAAGAAGATCACTCTGGATCTGCTGTGGGAAATGAAGAGAGAGTCCACATGTAATGGGAGATAGATTTCATGTATCAACACCTCGCAATGCCGCTGAGCCTGTTGTTTTAATGTGATTGACTTGGAAATTGTATTTCTTCCAACATCTCATATGAATTACAAAACGTGGCGGTTGTTTGCATATTCTCTTTCTCTTTATGTCGGTTTCTTTCTGTCTCTTCCTGAAACGGTGGGAGAGGGAACTCTGGGAGAGGTTTGAACTGAGACTTTCACTTTCAGCATGCGGGGTGCCACAAACACTTCTCCACTTCCTGGATGCATAATTCAGAAACCAAATTGGCTGATATGGGTTTTGGGATGAAAGGAGTCTGATGCAATACAAGGCAATATTGTAGTACAGTAGGACTGTAGTATCGAGGCATTAACTAGCAGAGGGTTAGGGTGGTAACTAATCTACTGTACCAGAGACTGAAGGTAGTAACTAAACTACCATAGTATTGGGGTGGTAACTAAACTAACAAACAGGGTGGATCTGGACTGGGGTAGTACAGTAACTAAAGTACCAGACTAAGGTTAGGATCTGGATTGGGGTAGTACAGTAACTAAAGTACCAGACTAAGGTTAGGATCTGGACTGGGGTAGTACAGTTACAAAAGTACCAGAATAAGGTTAAAATCTGGACTGGGGTAGTACAGTAACTAAAGTACCAGACTAAGGTTAGGATCTGGACTGGGGTAGTACAGTAACTAAAGTACCAGGCTAAGGTTAGGATCTGGACTGGGGTAGTACAGTAACTAAAGTACCAGGCTAAGGTTAGGATCTGGACTGGGGTAGTACAGTAACTAAAGTACCAGACTAAGGTTAGGATCTGGATTGGGGTAGTACAGTAACTAAAGTACCAGACCAAGGTTAGGATCTGGACTGGGGTAGTACAGTAACTAAAGTACCAGACCAAGGTTAGGATCTGGACTGGGGTAGTACAGTAACTAAAGTACCAGACCAAGGTTAGGATCTGGACTGGGGTAGTACAGTAACTAAAGTACCAGACTAAGGTTAAAATCTGGACTGGGGTAGTACAGTAACTAAAGTACCAGACTAAGGTTAGGATCGGGACTGGGGTGGTACATTAACTAAAGTACCAGACTAAGGTTAAAATCTGGACTGGGGTAGTACAGTAACTAAAGTACCAGGCTAAGGTTAGGATCTGGACTGGGGTAGTACAGTAACTAAAGTACCAGGCTAAGGTTAGGATCTGGACTGGGGTAGTACAGTAACTAAAGTACCAGGCTAAGGTTAGGATCTGGACTGGGGTAGTACAGTAACTAAAGTACCAGGCTAAGGTTAGGATCTGGACTGGGGTAGTACAGTAACTAAAGTACCAGGCTAAGGTTAGGATCTGGACTGGGGTAGTACAGTAACTAAAGTACCAGGCTAAGGTTAGGATCTGGACTGGGGTAGTACAGTAACTAAAGTACCAGGCTAAGGTTAGGATCTGGACTGCGGTAGTACAGTAACTAAAGTACCAGGCTAAGGTTAGGATCTGGACTGGGGTAGTACAGTAACTAAAGTACCAGGCTAAGGTTAGGATCTGGACTGGGGTAGTACAGTAACTAAAGTACCAGGCTAAGGTTAGGATCTGGACCGGGGTAGTACAGTAACTAAAGTACCAGGCTAAGGTTAGGATCTGGACCGGGGTAGTACAGTAACTAAAGTACCAGGCTAAGGTTAGGATCTGGACCGGGGTAGTACAGTAACTAAAGTACCAGGCTAAGGTTAGGATCTGGACCGGGGTAGTACAGTAACTAAAGTACCAGGCTAAGGTTAGGATCTGGACCGGGGTAGTACAGTAACTAAAGTACCAGACTAAGGTTAGGATCTGGACCGGGGTAGTACAGTAACTAAAGTACCAGGCTAAGGTTAGGATCTGGACCGGGGTAGTACAGTAACTAAAGTACCAGGCTAAGGTTAGGATCTGGACCGGGGTAGTACAGTAACTAAAGTACCAGGCTAAGGTTAGGATCTGGACCGGGGTAGTACAGTAACTAAAGTACCAGGCTAAGGTTAGGATCTGGACCGGGGTAGTACAGTAACTAAAGTACCAGGCTAAGGTTAGGATCTGGACCGGGGTAGTACAGTAACTAAAGTACCAGGCTAAGGTTAGGATCTGGACCGGGGTAGTACAGTAACTAAAGTACCAGGCTAAGGTTAGGATCTGGACCGGGGTAGTACAGTAACTAAAGTACCAGGCTAAGGTTAGGATCTGGACCGGGGTAGTACAGTAACTAAAGTACCAGGCTAAGGTTAGGATCTGGACCGGGGTAGTACAGTAACTAAAGTACCAGGCTAAGGTTAGGATCTGGACCGGGGTAGTACAGTAACTAAAGTACCAGGCTAAGGTTAGGATCTGGACCGGGGTAGTACAGTAACTAAAGTACCAGGCTAAGGTTAGGATCTGGACCGGGGTAGTACAGTAACTAAAGTACCAGGCTAAGGTTAGGATCTGGACTGGGGTAGTACAGTAACTAAAGTACCAGGCTAAGGTTAGGATCTGGACTGGGGTAGTACAGTAACTAAAGTACCAGGCTAAGGTTAGGATCTGGACTGGGGTAGTACAGTAACTAAAGTACCAGGCTAAGGTTAGGATCTGGACTGGGGTAGTACAGTAACTAAAGTACCAGGCTAAGGTTAGGATCTGGACTGGGGTAGTACAGTAACTAAAGTACCAGGCTAAGGTTAGGATCTGGACTGGGGTAGTACAGTAACGCAGGGTTTCTGGTCAGGCCCCTGAGGGAGCAGGGCTCTCTGAAGGAGAGAGCAGAGTTTGGCTCTACTGCAGATGCACTGGCCCGACATTTACAGAATGCCCTTGAATGGAGGATGGATGTGTGTATGTATGTGTGTGTGTGTGTGTATGAGTATACATGCACTCGTACAATGCCCTAATGAGTGCATGTGTTATTGTGTGTGTGTGTGTGTGTGAGAGTAAATGTGTGCGTGTGTGTTTGAGTGTGTGAGATGTTGTTGGGTTGAGTCAGTCTCCAGGGGAAGGGAGAAGGACAAATGCTCCTTAAAAATAGCCCCTGGGCAGCTGGTGTAGACAGTCTATCAGCAGTCCACCCCTGGGGCCTGGGACTGGAGGGGGGGGGGGGGTGTGGGGGGGGGGGGGTGGAGAGAAAGAGAGATGGTGAGAGAGAGAATGAGAGGGATAGGCAAAGAGAAGGAAAGTGAAAAAGGAATGAAGGGGATGAAAAGATGGAGCAGGACTGAAAGGGGGAAACAATACATGAAGAAATACATGAAGGGGAAGAGACAAACGGGGAGATGTTAAATTAGAGAGGCAAATGAGAACAAAGAGAGACAGAAAGAGAGGGGGGAGAGAGAGGTTAAAAAAGAAGGATAGAAAGAAAGAAAAGGAGAGTGAGAGCGCGAGAGAGAGAGAGAGAGAGAGAGAGAGAGAGAGGAGAGAGAGAGAGAGAGAGAGAGAGAGAGAGAGAGAGAGAGAAGGAGGTTCCCTGTCAGTCAGTCTGTGCATGCTGCATGTTCCTGGGGTTAATGCCGCAGCCTGGTGTTGGAGGAAGACTGTGAAGTGAATCCCTAGACGTCTTCAGTTACTAATACACCTCTGCCAGGTTCTCTAAATCGCTCCCAGTTGACAGGAGAAAAGATCCTTCAGACCCACAGAGACCCTTTATGGAAATAACTGAGCCCCATTAGGTCTCCCTAGCCTCAGCAAGTGTGTGGGTGGAGGCTGTGTGTGTGTGTGGGCGTGTGTGTGTGTGCGCTCTCAGTTGTTATAATGTGTAACATGTTGGACTGATGGTTTTTACAACTGTTTCTTCTACTGGGAGCAACAAGCTCATCAAACTGGTAGTTATTTAGAGCAGTTGCTGCACTACTTAAATATGAATGTGTGTTTCGTGTTCTGGGTCACTAAAAGGTCTGCAGTGATCTGAATGTTCCACAACAGGAAGAATTATGGGAACATTCTAATTCGAAGATCGGAAGATTCAAAGATTCAAAGATTCAAAGATTCAAGGATTCAAAGATCCAATCATTCAAATATGCAAGGATCTAAAGATACAAAGTTCCAAAGATTCAAACGTTTGGCATGAGTGTCTTACATGACCATGGTCTAGCAGTGACCAGGGCCACAGGTTCACACAGCATGTACACACCAATCACAACCGCAGACAGTGAGAGCATGGACATCTGTGTGAGAGCGTTCCAAATATGCGTGTGCGTGTATGTGAGTGTGTATACCTCCACTGAGCTAATTGAGCCTTTTTTCCTCAACAGTTGTGATCTCGCCGACTGTAGACAGATGCCCTTCGGCAAAAGGTATGTGTGTGTATCAACCCGTGTGTGTGTGTCTGGCAGGCAGACCCGGGGTCTATCAGAGGCGTATTTAGCGGTCTCCAGCCATCATTAGTAGCTGACTGTCACCCCAGCGTTGGCCTGGCTGAGCTCTTTATAAAGCTCTGTTTGGAATACCCCGGTCACATGTGTTGCGCTGCCAATGATGAACACTGAAATGAGTGCTGATGGAGTGTGTGTGTGTGTGAGCGGGTGTTGATGGAGCCGAGCCGCCCTGACAGAGATGTTACACAGCAGCGCCCCCCCACTCCCCCCTACTTCTCTCACCCCAGCCCAGGTCTTGCTTTCAATGTCATCATTAGATGCCCAGCGGGCCGGCACACAGAGAGTGCAGAGTCTTTAAAAAGCCTCCAGGAAGGATGTGGAATCAAAACAAACACCTATGGAATCAATGTCATGTTGACAGCCTTGTCTAAATACTGTGAGAATACGCCCAGCATAGATTGCACTGGCTGTGATCCTCACAGCTGTCTGTGTTACTGAGTGATGTCTCTCTTCATCTCTCTCTCTCTCTCTCTCTCTCTCTCTCTCTCTCTCTCTCTCTCTCTCTCTCTCTCTCTCTCTCTCTCTCTCTCTCTCTCTCCCTCCCTCTCCCTCTCCATCTCCATCTCTCTTTCCGACACTACATCCACCTCAACTTAGAATGCTATTCTCCTTTTCTCACCCTCTCCTCCTTTCTCTACCTGGTCTCTCTTCAACCAAAATGCTCCCGCTCTTCACATTCACTAATCAAAATATGTTGTCTAAAGAAATGGTTCAATATACACTATCCAGTTCACGGCTAGCTATTGACCCTCCCCTTGGCGACAACTCTCTAAACCCAAACATTGCAGCTGACAGGGCTTTACCCTCCGTGAAAGGAATGTGTCTCGGAGTCAGTCAGTCAGGACTTTGGTTGAAGCTATTTGATGTTTTGTGCTGAGCGGATGCTAGGTAATGGATAGTGTGCGGAAGGCGATGGCCGTGTGAGTGAACTGACAAAGTTAGTTTGGCTCTCACAGATCTCCTGGTCCCCCAGGATCATTCAAACCACCCTGTGCTCCCCTCGAAAGACCCCCAATTACTGTGAGTGCGGGTGTGTGCGCGTGCGTGTGTGTGTGTCGGATGATTGGTACCTGTGCTAACAGAGAGAGGTCCCTCCAGCGTGAGAGTGGAGGTTCCCTGGTCTGGCCAGTTAACCCCCATCTCTGTGTCTGATCGCTGCGGCTCAGAACGCCCTCAGGGAAAACACAACCCACGCACACACATGCACGGACACACACTCACACACTCACACACATGCGTACACAAACACACACGTATATAAAACTCAGGACCACCAGGGTAATGCTATACACCCAGTGTCAGTAAGAGGAGAGTACTTAAGGTTCTATTTCACTCCTATTACCTTCGCTCTCATGTGCAATCAGGATGAGGTGATGGCCGGGCTTGGGGATGGGGCTGGTGTCGGGGTTGGGGCTGGGGCTGGGGTCGGGGTTTGGGCTGGGGTCGGGGTTGGGGCTGGGGCTGGGGTCGGGGTTTGGGCTGGGGTCGGGGTTGGGGCTGGGGCTGGGGCTGGGGTCGGGGTTTGGGCTGGGGTCGGGGTTGGGGCCCCACTTGTTTTACTCCCAGAGTTCTGGAGGGCCTGAAGAATGGCCTGCAGGGAGGACTGAACTGGGGATGTGTGTGGAGCTTGACTCAGGAGGAGAACAGAACAGAGATCAGAACAGAGGGGAGAGGAGGAGAGGAGGAGAGGAGGAGAGGAGGAGAGGAGGAGAAGAGGAGAGGAGGGGAGTAGAAAGTAAAGGAGAAGAGGGGAGAGGAGAAGAGAGGAGAGGAGAGCTGGTAGGTGTGGGGCTGACTTCACCACTTGCTGATCATAATGAGAAGGCTCTCTTCTGTCTACGAATGGGGCCCGTTTTACTGCATGTTGAAGTTTATTTTCCCTTCCCCTCTTATGTCCTGATAGCTTGATACTCACTGCATCTGTTTGTCTCTTTCTTTTGCTGTTTCTCTCTCCCTCACTTCCTCTCTTTCCCCATCTCTATGTATCCTCTCTCTCTCCCCCCCCCCCCTCTCTCAGCTGGCCCTAGATATCTGTTCTTTTCCCTTCCCTATGGGACATCTCTCTCTGTATCATTAATCTGTGCTTCTCTCCCTCTCTTTCTCTCCCTCTTTCCTCCTCCTCCTCCTCTCTCACACACAGTCGTTCCCTCCACCCTTCCCTTTCTCTTTATTCCAGCTGACGCGTCGCAGCTCAATCCATCATAACCCCCACGTGTGTGTGTGTGTACTGTATGCACACGTGTGTGTGTGTGTGTACTGTATGCACACGTGTGTGTGTGTGTAAACGTTCGTGCGAGTGTCTCCTCAGCAAAAATGAATGGAGACGCTACTAGAAGAAAGCAATTAGGCCAAGGCTTTGCCCTATCATTCACCCGCTAATGCGTCAGAATCGTGGGGGGGGTGGTCGGTGGAGGGGGGGGGAGGGGGGACTGTAGGGGCAGGGGTCCGTGTGTGTTTCTCACCGTAGGAACAGAGTAAAAGACGGATGATTGTGATGGAATGATTGGAGCTTTGCCTCTCCGTGGCCTTGGACGCGCTCTCTGCGCGTGTCGTGACAGCGCCACGGCATCGCCCTCCGCGACCCTGGCCAGGCCTCCCCCCACCCCCCCCCCCCTTCCACACAGTGACAAAGTCAAACACGGTGAACCCGTGATCAAACACGGTCAGCCACGGTTACGTTCAATCAGACGTGGGAGGTAAACCGCCGGGGGGGGGGGGGGGACCACTGGGGACAACAGGGGAGGAGATGACATGAGGGGAAGGGCGACTGAGGAATAGATAGAGGACATAGAAAGGAGAGATATATAGAATATTTAGAATAGGTGGAAACGACAGATGAGAGGAAGGTGACTCAGGTGGATGGACAGAATAGAGGAAGAGGGAGAGAAAGAGATATGGATAGATAGAGAGAGAGAGGCAAAGAGAGAGCAAGAGGGTGGACAGAGGAGAGAGGGGTGCGGGAAGAGTGTTAGGTCAGTGATGCGTACAGACAAACCATTTGCACCTCATCAGCACCAGAGCAGAACACCACCAATAGGCTTAGTGTGTGCGTGTGTGTGTGCGTAAAGTTTAGGTCAGCAAAAGCAGAATTGCTTTGAAAGTTCCACACGTTTGGATGAAATGCATGGCATATCACTCAAATCATGTAACTCAATTCATTCAATGATTAAAATATGTATCTAAAGCCTTTGTGTGTGTATGTGTGTGTACAGCGTTTGTGTCTTTCTGACATCCCAGTTTGTATACCAGTTCTAAGAACTGGAACTTTCCTTTGTGATTCGAACAAACCCAAAACGCTTTGTGGTAGTTAACTTTGTGACATCACTCAGGCCCCGGCAGCCAATAGGGTTTGCCGCGTGGGGCAGGTGAGGTGTGGAGTGCTGATATAAGGCCGTTGTGACCTGTGAGCCCAGCGGACGCCAGGAGAGTGTGTTCCAGACCGTTTCTCACTCACAATTACTCCTGATTACTGTGAGATTACTTCCACATGGGCTCAATGAAAACTTTACAGTTCTGCTCACAATACATGATGAGGTGGATGAGATTGGACTTTGACCAAGGGGTACTGAGTGAGAGAGGGCGATAAGGAGGTTGCGGTGGAGAGGGAGAAAGGGAGGAAGGCAGAGGAAGGAAAGATGGAGAGCAGAGCGAGAGAGGTTGAGTCAGAGCGAGAGGGAGAGGTTGGGACAAATGCAGAGACAGAGGGAGAGGGAGGGGGAGAAGAAGGAGAGGGCGAGGGCGAGGGAGAGGAAGGAGAGGGAGAGAGAAGAATAGAAAAGGAAAAACAGAGAGAATCAGAGGGAGGGAAGAAAGACAGATTGAGGGACAGAGGCAAAGGAATCTTGATGTGTTTGATCCATTGTTTCAGACATTTTTTGCTCTCTAAAGAATTGTTCTTTCAAAATCCCTCAAAGTGAAAACAAATGTTGTGGGTGAGACCGCAGAGAATGAACAAAAAAAACAACAATAAAAAAAACGATGTAAGCATTCTTCATGTTGCATAACTCCCTTAAAAAACTGCTCCAAGTTAGCCCTGGATATTTGAATCAGCTTCCACGGAGGCATGTTTAGATATGAATCTAATCGTTCAATCAATCACAGAATCACTCAATACAAACCAAACCCTAAGTGATTAACTTTGACAGAAAGGGAAGAAACGTTTGACCTTATTACTGCCCAAAAGATGTTTTGGGCAGAGAAAACGAAATTTCCCATAATTCCTTTTAATGCTCAATGAAACCAATGTACGTATTCCACATGTGGAGTTGCTCTCCTGTTTCACTGGGAGAGAGAAGTCATTAAACTCAAACTGCCGTACCTGCCCAACGTTTATGGGCGCTCACTGCGGCTAATCTGTCAATCCTATATTGACTTTACCCCTAGTTGCGACTTGTGCTTTTCTGGCCCCAACAGTTCTGTTGCTTTGGCCCCAGGTCATATATCCCTCGCCTCTTGAAGTGTTTCTGACTCGGGAAACAGAAAGGCCCAGAGAGAGAGAGAGTCCAGTGCCATAGCTGGGTCTGAAATGGGGGGGGGGGACTCCTGTGAGTTGGGGGCCTGATCTTGGAGGCGGGGGGTCGTGGAGTACTGTGTGTTTGTAAGGTCACTCAGAGTACAAGTGCAGGGAGTGGGAACTCACTCGCTTTCTCTGTCAGAAGCACTCGCCAGAGCCATCTGTACTGTGAGGGACTGTGGTCCCCTGTCCCTCACACACCCTCGCCGTGGACGAGCGAGCGAACACACACACACATGCATGCTGATACACTCACACACACACATAGCCACCGACACACTCATACGCACACACAAGCAGATACACACATACAGACACGCACGCACGAATACAGACACACACGTACACACACACATAGACACGCTCCTACACACACACATTTACACTCACAAAAACACAAAAACAATGATCAGCGGTCCCCTGACGCACACACACAGACCAACACACAAGCACACCCACCCCACTGTTCACAGGACAACAAATGAACCAGTCCAAATTCACATTAACATAATGTTTGGTTATAATTGAAAGAGCCTGTGTTCCTAATGAAAAAGTTAGTTTAGGGGCTTTTCTCTGCTCAGCTGTCAAACAATTTGGTCGTGTTTTGAAACATAATTGCGAGGACCGTAGCGTTTCGAAACCTAACCAAAACATTGCTGCGATGCTGGTCCCTAATGTTTCTAATTTGTTAAAATATGCTGAGTGAATGACAAAAGTGTAACAGCGGCCCGCCAAGGAAAACACATCAGAGCTGGGCCGGCTGGATACGCACTCTTTTAGAAACATGATCAATGTAACCTTTGTTACTGAGAAGAGGGGGGGGAGAGAGAAAGAGTGAGAGAGATAGAGAATGAAAGCGAGAGAGAAAGTGAGAGAGCGAAAAAGAGAGGGAGGGAGAGAGAGAGAGAGAGAGTGAGAGAGTGTCCCTGAGTGCATCATGAACAGAAATAGCAGGCAGGGAAAAACAGTGGTTAGGGTTGTGTGCGTCTGGCCATAACCTGAATACACACACACACACACACAAATCTTTCACAATGAACACAGACAAGTAGTGTATCGATGTGGTGGAAAAGACAAGCTGGAAGGAATATGACAGGCTGCGTTCACAAGCTGTCGTTCTGTAGAAATGTATGGAGGAAGAGAGAAAAGAACTTAATCACTTCCAGATGAAACTATTTTTCCCAGTTTTTTCTCTCTTCTTTCTCCCTGTCTATCCTTCTTTCGCTCTCTTTTTCTGTCAGGCTGATCGTGTTGGAGTGGGAGAGGGATAATCTGTCTTGCCCCCACCTCTAACCCAAAACTAACATAGAGTGGAAGTGGACTGGAAGTTTGTGTGTGTGTATGTGTGTATGGGTGTGATTGCACAGAATGTGTGTGCGTGCGCATGCGTGTGTGTGAACCCATAAAGTGCATAACTTATCTCTCTCTTCCCCTCTCTCTGTCTCTCTCTGTCTCTCTCTGTCTCTCTCTCTCTGTCTCTCTCTCTCTCTCTTTCTCTCTCTCTCTCTCTATCGCTTCCCTCTCTCTCTCTCTCTCTCTCTCTCTCTCTCTCTCTCTCTCTCTCTCTCTCTCTCTCTCTCTCTCTCTCTCTCTCTCTCTATCGCTTCCTCTCTCTCTCTCTCTCTCTCTCTCTCTCTCTCTCTCTCTCTCTCCCTCTCTTTATCTCTCTGACCTTCTTCTCATTCTCTTGCTCTCTCCATCTTAAAGTCTCAGTAGAATAACATACACACGCTGTGTGAAAGGATTCATGGTTTATTAACCCGAGGTCCTTTTCCTGTTTAAACACTGACAATAAAAACAAACTTTTCTTACTCTCTCTCTCTCTCTCTCTCTCTCTCTCTCTCTCTCTCTCTCTCTCTCTCTCTCTCTCTCTCTCTCTCTCTCTCTCTCTCCCTCTCTCTCTCTGTCTCTCTCTCTCTCTCTCCGTCTCTCTCTCTCCCTCTCTCTCCCTCTCTCTCTCTCCCTCTCTCTCCCTCTCTCTCTCTCTCTCTCTCTCTCCGTCTCTCTCTCTCTTCCTCTCTCTCTGTTCCTAGCCATCCATACCTTTATCGTTCTATCAGTCCGTGGCCATACGTGCACTGGGCCCTGCACAGTATGTTTGTCTTTCTCCTTTCTCCCTCTTCACACGTTTATCTGCAGTATCCATCGCTCTCTCCTCCGCCCGGGCTCTCCCCTGTCTCCTTACCTCAGAAATGTCTGTCCTCCCGTCCGCCTGCCTCTCACCCCCTGCCCTCTCTGCCTCCTCCATCAGGCTCTACCAGCCTCAGTCTGCTCCCAATCTCTGCTCTATGAGACAGTGTGTGACTGCCCGGCGTCTCTCTCCACTTACACCCTCTGCCTGCCCACACACAGTTTACTCTCTGTTGGCAAAGGGTAGCCTGAGGTGTGTGTGTGTGTGTGTGTGCGTGGTCATTGTTTGTGTCTCATGGGCAGGATGAGATGCGTTTGTGTGTTTTTATGGAAAGCCGGCTCAAACGCGTGTGTGTGTGTAGGCACGTTTGAGCCGGCTTTCCGCGTCCATTTCCGCGTGTTTCGTTCTGTGTGAGCGAGGTGCGTGTCGGTGTGAAAGGGCGACTCTGTGTGTGTCAACCTGTGTGAGGAGAATCAGCGAATAATGTATCGTCCAGGGAGTGTGGCTTGACGCTTTTCTTTGCTCGAGTCGCATCATTCATTACCGCTAATTTGACGTTTACAGACCTCTCTGCTAACATCACATACTAAAGGCCATCGACTGGGCTTAAGCAGAAGCCCCTGCAGCCGCGCTACACGTCATACTGAGATGAGGACACGCGTGTTTGTGTGTGCTGGAGTTGCATCAATACCAGTTTAGTGCCTGATCTTGAGAACCAGACGAGTTATGTCTGCAGAGTCAGTTTCAAACAGCAGCTAAGTAAGTGTATGATTCCATGCTGGTCAACAAGGTTAATAATCAAAGAGACACACAAAACCTTGAGGTGAGTTCAACATTTCATGTCTGTTTGTGTGTTTTTTTTTTTTTTTTTTTTTTTTTTTTTACAGAATCAGCACTTAAATACAGCATTGTGTCATTAAATGACCAATCAACCATTTTCTCTCACAGATACAGGACATTAATCACCAATTAGCTAGCCCCACCACTGGCCACCTCTCTCATTAGAATATAATAGAATATAATGGTACTTAATGATGCTTAGGATACATCATTAAATGACTGAGCTGTAGAACATGTGGAAGCACCCTGCAGCATCAATCAAAGACTACCCTGTCAATCCAGAGCCCGCGCACAATGTCTGATTTTGTGTGTGTGTGTGTGTGTGAGTGTGTGTGTGTGTGTGTGTGAAAGTACGCGTGTGTACGTGCACCAAAATCACTGGCCCCGGTTGTGACCTCATTAGGAACAAATGAAAGTTGTACGTTCCCTGTCATCAGCCTGTCTGTCTGTCTGTCTGTCTCTGTGTTTGTCTGCCTGCTTTGCCTGTCTTTCGATCTGCCTGTCTGTCTGTACACATATAATATATGTAAAGAATACTGGGTACTCTGTAAAACTGGAGAAAACCCCCCAGATGTACTCTTTATTTGTCTGTATTTGATATATGAAAGAAAGAGAGTGAAAGAGAGAGTGAGACAAAGAGAGAGCAAATAGGCTATCTGGTGTTTTTCATTTTAGCCGAACAATAAAGATAAGTGTTGAACACGCTCGCTCGTCACATGGAGTTCACGGACCTCCTCCCCTCTCCCTCTCTCCGCTGGCAGAGGAGAAATCCATCCCTCCATCTCTATCTCTCTAACATCCATTACGTTTCCCAGACCCTCATTAGCCCCACACACAGTGAATTAGCTGCAGCAATTACAGAGAATAAAAAGCAGGGAGCGTTGGGTTGGCTCCCACTACCAGGTACAGCAGAGATCACACACACACTCCCACAGTCAGAGCCTAATTACTGTGGGAAAAGAAGAGGCACACACACATACACACACGGACCAAATACTGAGACACAATCACCCGCACTCACACATGCAAAAATGTGCGCGCACACTCTAAAAAGTCTCTTCTCCACACCGGCTCCACATTTCCCTCTGTCTTACTCTCTTTCTTTTCTTTATCTCTATCTATCTATCTCTCTCTCTCTCTTTCTCTTTCTCTTTCTCTTTCTCTCTCACTCTCTCTTTCTCTCTTTCTCCAAGGTTTCTCTGTGTGTGTATTCTCTTGTTATGCATTCTCTTGCTCCTTCTCTTTCCCTGGCTGTCTGGGTCTGGCTCCAACTCCCTTCTCCCCCCCCCCCTCTTCTCTCCATCCCTTCCTCCCTTCATCTGGGATCCCCATGGGGACTCCGGTTCCCTCTTTCAAATACGCCTTTCCGCTCCTCTCTCCTTCATCTCTTCACGCGGCGAGGAAGAGGAGGAGGAGGAGGGAGGAGGACGGGATTATGAATATATCTCATTTAGATACAAGCGGCACTGAGGCTCCTGAATGCATATCTCTTGATGTGGAGGCAGAGTCTTTGAGCGTGCTCCCCAGGAATAAGACTCTTCCCCTGGCCACACCAGGCAGAAGTCTCCCATGCCAGGAGCCCTCCTGCCACAGGTCTCCACCGCTGACCAGCCTCTCTGCATGGCTCCCAATGCATGCTATGCCTGCATCCCTGTGAAGGTGTATGCATTTATAACTATGCGTGTGTGTGTTGCTGCATACGAAGTAACGTAAAACGAAGCCTTCTTCCTTTGAGCCACATGGGAGAAGGTTGAGTCGGAAGCTCAGCTGGTCATGAACACAGCTAGCTCTGCAGCTACGTGCCTAACCTCCATCATTCAATTTAGCACCTCTCACGATGAAATCCCCTCCCGGTTGTGAACACATATCCCACGTTGCAACATGTCAGCAAAACAATCAACTCTGTGATTAGATAGAAGGTGAAAAAAGACCTGGCCGCACACAGACCCACGCATACAATCATGCACACATACAAACACGCTAGTGCACTCACACAAACACACAAAGACACATACACAAGCACATACATACTGTACATGCACCCCCCCACCCACCCACACGCACCCCCCCCCCCCCCCCCCCCCCACACACACACACACACACACACACACACACAAGCACAAACACACCATTTTCCAATGATTCCTCATTGCAGATCATTATCATGTTTCCAGGTCAGGTCTCTCAGCATTCCGGAACCCTCGAGTTACCACGGAGACCCTGGAACACTGTGAGGTCAGCAGTATCCAGGGTTCCGCTCTTTTACAAGCTAATCCAATCCAAGGGCCCTAAATTAGATATGCAAAAATAAAACAAGGAAATTAATTTTCTGCTGATGACCGGATATGCAAATGATGACTCAATTACGTGTGGGCGGGTGCGTTTTTAATTAATAACCCAAGAATCATCATTAACTAATATGTTTAGGAGGAAGCTGGCCGAGCTAGGCCTGGCTGCTATGCCATAAGGTGCAATGCATTATGGAATTAGAGTCATTAGTGAGACGGGCTTGGTGGGGGAGGGGTATAGTGGTGTGATATACACATGGGTATGTGACCTGTAGAATGACTATCTCGTCATGTGCATAGTCAGACATATGTCTAGAGGGACTGTATGTACTGCTGATCATCAGCTGGATCTAGCTGTAGGCCGCATCAATTCCTGTGTTTGCAGGAAGCAGGCGACCGTGTAGCTAGTGAGTTTGTTGTACAGGACTGTAAGTGTAAACATATTTGCAGGAGTCTGATAAAAAAAAAATACTTACAAGCAGGCTCACAGACAGGAGGTAACTTTAATTCAACATTGTGAAAGTCCAAAAGTTATCTTACAG